>NW_027168187.1:0-55785 GCF_040954835.1 Lepisosteus oculatus
CGCGTTTATTTCGGGCTGAAAAACACGTTTTGACAAAGTGTGATGTTACCTCGCCCCATAGACTTACCATGGGGTTGACCAAACTTGCAGAAACCATGTTTATTTCTGCTGAAAAACACATTTTGACCTTTTCTGCATACTGGGTTAAGGGCTGAGTGTGTGGGCACTTCTGAGCCTTGCTCTTACAAGTAGATTCAGTTGTCTGAAAAAACGCGTTTATTTCGGGCTGAAAAACCCGTTTTGAAAAGTGTCTTGTTACTGCCCCATAACTTACATGGGGGTGACCAAACTTGCAGAAACATGTTTATTTCTGCTGAAAAACACGTTTGGACACTTTCTGTACACTGGGGTTAAGGGCTGAGTGTGTGGGCTCTTCTGAGCCTTGCTGTTACATGGGGATTCAGTTGTCTGAAAAAACGCGTTTATTTCGGGCTGAAAAACACGTTTTGAAAGTGTTTGTACCCCTATGCAAAACTTACATGGAGGTTGACCCAAACTTGCAGAAACATGTTTATTTCTGCTGAAAAACACGTTTTGACCCTTTCTGCACACTGGGTTAAGGGCTGAGTGTGTGGGCACTCTGAGCCTTGCTGTTACAAGTAGATTCAGTTGCCTGAAAAAACGCGTTTATTTCGGGCTGAAAAACACGTTTTGAAAGTGTGATGTTACTGCCCCATAACTTACATGGGTTGACCAAACTTGCAGAAACATGTTTATTTCTGCTGAAAAACACGTTTGGACACTTCTGCACACTGGGGTTAAGAGCTGAGTGTGTGAGCTCTTCTGAGCCTAGCAGTTACACTGAGATTCTGCTGTCTGAAAAAACGCGTTTATTTCGGGCTGAAAAACACGTTTTGAAAAGTGTCTTGATACTGCCCCATAACTTACATGGGGCTGACCAAACTTGCAGAAACATGTTTATTTCTGCTGAAAAACACGTTTTGACCCTTTCTGCACACTGGGGTTAAGGGCTGAGTGTGTGGGCACTTCTGAGCCTTGCTCTTACAAGTAGATTCAGTTGCCTGAAAAAACGCGTTTATTTCGGGCTGAAAAACCCGTTTTGAAAAGTGTCTTGTTACTGCCCCATAACTTACATGGGGGTGACCAAACTTGCAGAAACATGTTTATTTCTGCTGAAAAACACGTTTGGACACTTTCTGCACACTGGGGTTAAGAGCTGAGTGTATGGGCTCTTCTGAGCCTGGCAGTTACACTGAGATTCTGCTGTCTGAAAAAACGCGTTTATTTCGGGCTGAAAAACACGTTTTGAAAAGTGTCTTGTTACTGCCCCATAACTTACATGGGGTTGACCAAACTTGCAGAAACATGTTTATTTCTGCTGAAAAACACGTTTGGACACTTTCTGTACACTGGGGTTAAGGGCTGAGTGTGTGGGCTCTTCTGAGCCTTGCTGTTACATGGGGATTCAGTTGTCTGAAAAAACGCGTTTATTTCGGGCTGAAAAACACGTTTTGAAAAGTGTGATGTTACTGCCCCATAACTTACATGGGGTTGACCAAACTTGCAGAAACATGTTTATTTCTGCTGAAAAACACGTTTTGACCCTTTCTGCACACTGGGGTTAAGGGCTGAGTGTGTGGGCACTTCTGAGCCTTGCTGTTACAAGTAGATTCAGTTGCCTGAAAAAACGCGTTTATTTCGGGCTGAAAAACCCGTTTTGAAAAGTGTCTTGTTACTGCCCCATAACTTACATGGGGGTGACCAAACTTGCAGAAACATGTTTATTTCTGCTGAAAAACACGTTTGGACACTTTCTGTACACTGGGGTTAAGGGCTGAGTGTGTGGGCTCTTCTGAGCCTTGCTGTTACATGGGGATTCAGTTGTCTGAAAAAACGCGTTTATTTCGGGCTGAAAAACACGTTTTGAAAAGTGTGATGTTACTGCCCCATAACTTACATGGGGTTGACCAAACTTGCAGAAACATGTTTATTTCTGCTGAAAAACACGTTTTGACCCTTTCTGCACACTGGGGTTAAGGGCTGAGTGTGTGGGCACTTCTGAGCCTTGCTGTTACAAGTAGATTCAGTTGCCTGAAAAAACGCGTTTATTTCGGGCTGAAAAACACGTTTTGAAAAGTGTGATGTTACTGCCCCATAACTTACATGGGGTTGACCAAACTTGCAGAAACATGTTTATTTCTGCTGAAAAACACATTTTGACCTTTTCTGCATACTGGGGTTAAGGGCTGAGTGTATGGGCACTTCTGAGCCTTGCTCTTACAAGTAGATTCAGTTGTCTGAAAAAACGCGTTTATTTCGGGCTGAAAAACACGTTTTGAAAAGTGTCTTGTTACTGCCCCATAACTTACATGGGGGTGACCAAACTTGCAGAAACATGTTTATTTCTGCTGAAAAACACGTTTTGACACTTTCTGTACACTGGGTTTAAGGGCTGAGTGTGTGGGCTCTTCTGAGCCTTGCTGTTACATGGGGATTCAGTTGTCTGAAAAAACGCGTTTATTTCGGGCTGAAAAACACGTTTTGAAAAGTGTGATGTTAATGCCCCATAACTTACATGGGGTTGACCAAACTTGCAGAAACATGTTTATTTCTGCTGAAAAACACATTTTGACACTTTCTGTATACTGGGGTTAAGGGCTGAGTGTGTGGGCTCTTCTGAGCCTTGCTGTTACATGGGGATTCAGTTGTCTGAAAAAACGCGTTTATTTCGGGCTGAAAAACACGTTTTGAAAAGTGTGATGTTACTGCCCCATAACTTACATGGGGTTGACCAAACTTGCAGAAACATGTTTATTTCTGCTGAAAAACACGTTTTGACACTTTCTGTACAGTGGGGTTAAGGGCTGAGTGTGTGGGCTCTTCTGAGCCTTGCTATTACAAGGAGATTCAGTTGTCTGAAAAAACGCGTTTATTTCGGGCTGAAAAACACGTTTTGAAAAGTGTCTTGTTACTGCCCCATAACTTACATGGGGCTGACCAAACTTGCAGAAACATGTTTATTTCTGCTGAAAAACACGTTTGGACACTTTCTGCACACTGGGGTTAAGAGCTGAGTGTGTGAGCTCTTCTGAGCCTAGCAGTTACACTGAGATTCTGCTGTCTGAAAAAACGCGTTTATTTCGGGCTGAAAAACACGTTTTGAAAAGTGTCTTGTTACTGCCCCATAACTTACATGGGGCTGACCAAACTTGCAGAAACATGTTTATTTCTGCTGAAAAACACGTTTTGACCCTTTCTGCACACTGGGGTTAAGGGCTGAGTGTGTGGGCACTTCTGAGCCTTGCTGTTACAAGTAGATTCAGTTGTCTGAAAAAACGCGTTTATTTCGGGCTGAAAAATACGTTTTGATAAGTGTGATGTTACTGCCCCATAACTTACATGGGGTTGACCAAACTTGCAGAAACATGTTTATTTCTGCTGGAAAACACGTTTTGACACTTTCTGTACACTGGGGTTAAGGGCTGAGTGTGTGGGCTCTTCTGAGCCTTGCTATTACAAGGAGATTCAGTTGTCTGAAAAAACGCGTTTATTTCGGGCTGAAAAACACGTTTTGAAAAGTGTGATGTTACTGCCCCATAACTTACATGGGGTTGACCAAACTTGCAGAAACATGTTTATTTCTGCTGAAAAACACGTTTTGACCCTTTCTGCACACTGGGGTTAAGGGCTGAGTGTGTGGGCACTTCTGAGCCTTGCTGTTACAAGTAGATTCAGTTGCCTGAAAAAACGCGTTTATTTCGGGCTGAAAAACACGTTTTGAAAAGTGTGATGTTACTGCCCCATAACTTACATGGGGTTGACCAAACTTGCAGAAACATGTTTATTTCTGCTGAAAAACACATTTTGACCTTTTCTGCATACTGGGGTTAAGGGCTGAGTGTGTGGGCACTTCTGAGCCTTGCTCTTACAAGTAGATTCAGTTGTCTGAAAAAACGCGTTTATTTCGGGCTGAAAAACACGTTTTGAAAAGTGTCTTGTTACTGCCCCATAACTTACATGGGGGTGACCAAACTTGCAGAAACATGTTTATTTCTGCTGAAAAACACGTTTTGACACTTTCTGTACACTGGGTTTAAGGGCTGAGTGTGTGGGCTCTTCTGAGCCTTGCTGTTACATGGGGATTCAGTTGTCTGAAAAAACGCGTTTATTTCGGGCTGAAAAACACGTTTTGAAAAGTGTGATGTTAATGCCCCATAACTTACATGGGGTTGACCAAACTTGCAGAAACATGTTTATTTCTGCTGAAAAACACATTTTGACACTTTCTGTACACTGGGGTTAAGGGCTGAGTGTGTGGGCTCTTCTGAGCCTTGCTGTTACATGGGGATTCAGTTGTCTGAAAAAACGCGTTTATTTCGGGCTGAAAAACACGTTTTGAAAAGTGTGATGTTACTGCCCCATAACTTACATGGGGTTGACCAAACTTGCAGAAACATGTTTATTTCTGCTGAAAAACACGTTTTGACACTTTCTGTACACTGGGGTTAAGGGCTGAGTGTGTGGGCTCTTCTGAGCCTTGCTATTACAAGGAGATTCAGTTGTCTGAAAAAACGCGTTTATTTCGGGCTGAAAAACACGTTTTGAAAAGTGTCTTGTTACTGCCCCATAACTTACATGGGGCTGACCAAACTTGCAGAAACATGTTTATTTCTGCTGAAAAACACGTTTGGACACTTTCTGCACACTGGGGTTAAGAGCTGAGTGTGTGAGCTCTTCTGAGCCTAGCAGTTACACTGAGATTCTGCTGTCTGAAAAAACGCGTTTATTTCGGGCTGAAAAACACGTTTTGAAAAGTGTCTTGTTAATGCCCCATAACTTACATGGGGCTGACCAAACTTGCAGAAACATGTTTATTTCTGCTGAAAAACACGTTTTGACCCTTTCTGCACACTGGGGTTAAGGGCTGAGTGTGTGGGCACTTCTGAGCCTTGCTGTTACAAGTAGATTCAGTTGTCTGAAAAAACGCGTTTATTTCGGGCTGAAAAATACGTTTTGATAAGTGTGATGTTACTGCCCCATAACTTACATGGGGTTGACCAAACTTGCAGAAACATGTTTATTTCTGCTGGAAAACACGTTTTGACACTTTCTGTACACTGGGGTTAAGGGCTGAGTGTGTGGGCTCTTCTGAGCCTTGCTATTACAAGGAGATTCAGTTGTCTGAAAAAACGCGTTTATTTCGGGCTGAAAAACACGTTTTGAACAGTGTCTTGTTACTGCCCCATAACTTACATGGGGGTGACCAAACTTGCAGAAACATGTTTATTTCTGCTGAAAAACACGTTTGGACACTTTCTGCACACTGGGGTTAAGAGCTGAGTGTGTGGGCTCTTCTGAGCCTAGCAGTTACACTGAGATTCTGCTGTCTGAAAAAACGCGTTTATTTCGGGCTGAAAAACACGTTTTGAAAAGTGTGATGTTACTGCCCCATAACTTACATGGGGTTGACCAAACTTGCAGAAACATGTTTATTTCTGCTGAAAAACAAGTTTTGACCCTTTCTGCACACTGGGGTTAAGGGCTGAGTGTGTGGGCACTTCTGAGCCTTGCTGTTACAAGTAGATTCAGTTGTCTGAAAAAACGCGTTTATTTCGGGCTGAAAAACACGTTTTGAAAAGTGTGATGTTACTGCCCCATAACTTACATGGGGTTGACCAAACTTGCAGAAACATGTTTATTTCTGCTGGAAAACACGTTTTGACACTTTCTGTACACTGGGGTTAAGGGCTGAGTGTGTGGGCTCTTCTGAGCCTTGCTATTACAAGGAGATTCAGTTGTCTGAAAAAACGCGTTTATTTCGGGCTGAAAAACCCGTTTTGAAAAGTGTCTTGTTACTGCCCCATAACTTACATGGGGGTGACCAAACTTGCAGAAACATGTTTATTTCTGCTGAAAAACACGTTTGGACACTTTCTTTACACTGGGGTTAAGGGCTGAGTGTGTGGGCTCTTCTGAGCCTTGCTGTTACAAGTAGATTCAGTTGCCTGAAAAAACGCGTTTATTTCGGGCTGAAAAACCCGTTTTGAAAAGTGTCTTGTTACTGCCCCATAACTTACATGGGGGTGACCAAACTTGCAGAAACATGTTTATTTCTGCTGAAAAACACGTTTGGACACTTTCTGTACACTGGGGTTAAGGGCTGAGTGTGTGGGCTCTTCTGAGCCTTGCTGTTACATGGGGATTCAGTTGTCTGAAAAAACGCGTTTATTTCGGGCTGAAAAACACGTTTTGAAAAGTGTCTTGATACTGCCCCATAACTTACATGGGGCTGACCAAACTTGCAGAAACATGTTTATTTCTGCTGAAAAACACGTTTTGACCCTTTCTGCACACTGGGGTTAAGGGCTGAGTGTGTGGGCACTTCTGAGCCTTGCTCTTACAAGTAGATTCAGTTGCCTGAAAAAACGCGTTTATTTCGGGCTGAAAAACCCGTTTTGAAAAGTGTCTTGTTACTGCCCCATAACTTACATGGGGGTGACCAAACTTGCAGAAACATGTTTATTTCTGCTGAAAAACACGTTTGGACACTTTCTGTACACTGGGGTTAAGGGCTGAGTGTGTGGGCTCTTCTGAGCCTTGCTGTTACATGGGGATTCAGTTGTCTGAAAAAACGCGTTTATTTCGGGCTGAAAAACACGTTTTGAAAAGTGTGATGTTACTGCCCCATAACTTACATGGGGTTGACCAAACTTGCAGAAACATGTTTATTTCTGCTGAAAAACACATTTTGACCTTTTCTGCATACTGGGGTTAAGGGCTGAGTGTGTGGGCACTTCTGAGCCTTGCTCTTACAAGTAGATTCAGTTGTCTGAAAAAACGCGTTTATTTCGGGCTGAAAAACCCGTTTTGAAAAGTGTCTTGTTACTGCCCCATAACTTACATGGGGGTGACCAAACTTGCAGAAACATGTTTATTTCTGCTGAAAAACACGTTTGGACACTTTCTGTACACTGGGGTTAAGGGCTGAGTGTGTGGGCTCTTCTGAGCCTTGCTGTTACATGGGGATTCAGTTGTCTGAAAAAACGCGTTTATTTCGGGCTGAAAAACACGTTTTGAAAAGTGTGATGTTACTGCCCCATAACTTACATGGGGTTGACCAAACTTGCAGAAACATGTTTATTTCTGCTGAAAAACACGTTTTGACCCTTTCTGCACACTGGGGTTAAGGGCTGAGTGTGTGGGCACTTCTGAGCCTTGCTGTTACAAGTAGATTCAGTTGCCTGAAAAAACGCGTTTATTTCGGGCTGAAAAACACGTTTTGAAAAGTGTGATGTTACTGCCCCATAACTTACATGGGGTTGACCAAACTTGCAGAAACATGTTTATTTCTGCTGAAAAACACGTTTTGACCCTTTCTGCACACTGGGGTTAAGGGCTGAGTGTGTGGGCACTTCTGAGCCTTGCTGTTACAAGTAGATTCAGTTGTCTGAAAAAACGCGTTTATTTCGGGCTGAAAAATACGTTTTGATAAGTGTGATGTTACTGCCCCATAACTTACATGGGGTTGACCAAACTTGCAGAAACATGTTTATTTCTGCTGGAAAACACGTTTTGACACTTTCTGTACACTGGGGTTAAGGGCTGAGTGTGTGGGCTCTTCTGAGCCTTGCTATTACAAGGAGATTCAGTTGTCTGAAAAAACGCGTTTATTTCGGGCTGAAAAACACGTTTTGAACAGTGTCTTGTTACTGCCCCATAACTTACATGGGGGTGACCAAACTTGCAGAAACATGTTTATTTCTGCTGAAAAATACGTTTGGACACTTTCATCACACTGGGGTTAAGAGCTGAGTGTGTGGGCTCATCTGAGCCTAGCAGTTACACTGAGATTCTGCTGTCTGAAAAAACGCGTTTATTTCGGGCTGAAAAACACGTTTTGAAAAGTGTCTTTTTACTGCCCCATAACTTACATGGGGTTGACCAAACTTGCAGAAACATGTTTATTTCTGCTGAAAAACACGTTTTGACCCTTTCTGCACACTGGGGTTAAGGGCTGAGTGTGTGGGCACTTCTGAGCCTTGCTGTTACAAGTAGATTCAGTTGTCTGAAAAAACGCGTTTATTTCGGGCTGAAAAACACGTTTTGAAAAGTGTGATGTTACTGCCCCATAACTTACATGGGGTTGACCAAACTTGCAGAAACATGTTTATTTCTGCTGAAAAACACATTTTGACACTTTCTGTACACTGGGGTTAAGGGCTGAGTGTGTGGGCTCTTCTGAGCCTTGCTATTACAAGGAGATTCAGTTGTCTGAAAAAACGCGTTTATTTCGGGCTGAAAAACACGTTTTGAAAAGTGTGATGTTACTGCCCCATAACTTACATGGGGTTGACCAAACTTGCAGAAACATGTTTATTTCTGCTGAAAAACACGTTTGGACACTTTCTGCACACTGGGGTTAAGAGCTGAGTGTGTGAGCTCTTCTGAGCCTAGCAGTTACACTGAGATTCTGCTGTCTGAAAAAACGCGTTTATTTCGGGCTGAAAAACACGTTTTGAAAAGTGTCTTGATACTGCCCCATAACTTACATGGGGCTGACCAAACTTGCAGAAACATGTTTATTTCTGCTGAAAAACACGTTTTGACCCTTTCTGCACACTGGGGTTAAGGGCTGAGTGTGTGGGCACTTCTGAGCCTTGCTCTTACAAGTAGATTCAGTTGCCTGAAAAAACGCGTTTATTTCGGGCTGAAAAACCCGTTTTGAAAAGTGTCTTGTTACTGCCCCATAACTTACATGGGGGTGACCAAACTTGCAGAAACATGTTTATTTCTGCTGAAAAACACGTTTGGACACTTTCTGTACACTGGGGTTAAGGGCTGAGTGTGTGGGCTCTTCTGAGCCTTGCTGTTACATGGGGATTCAGTTGTCTGAAAAAACGCGTTTATTTCGGGCTGAAAAACACGTTTTGAAAAGTGTGATGTTACTGCCCCATAACTTACATGGGGTTGACCAAACTTGCAGAAACATGTTTATTTCTGCTGAAAAACACATTTTGACCTTTTCTGCATACTGGGGTTAAGGGCTGAGTGTGTGGGCACTTCTGAGCCTTGCTCTTACAAGTAGATTCAGTTGTCTGAAAAAACGCGTTTATTTCGGGCTGAAAAACCCGTTTTGAAAAGTGTCTTGTTACTGCCCCATAACTTACATGGGGGTGACCAAACTTGCAGAAACATGTTTATTTCTGCTGAAAAACACGTTTGGACACTTTCTGTACACTGGGGTTAAGGGCTGAGTGTGTGGGCTCTTCTGAGCCTTGCTGTTACATGGGGATTCAGTTGTCTGAAAAAACGCGTTTATTTCGGGCTGAAAAACACGTTTTGAAAAGTGTGATGTTACTGCCCCATAACTTACATGGGGTTGACCAAACTTGCAGAAACATGTTTATTTCTGCTGAAAAACACGTTTTGACCCTTTCTGCACACTGGGGTTAAGGGCTGAGTGTGTGGGCACTTCTGAGCCTTGCTGTTACAAGTAGATTCAGTTGCCTGAAAAAACGCGTTTATTTCGGGCTGAAAAACACGTTTTGAAAAGTGTGATGTTACTGCCCCATAACTTACATGGGGTTGACCAAACTTGCAGAAACATGTTTATTTCTGCTGAAAAACACGTTTGGACACTTTCTGCACACTGGGGTTAAGAGCTGAGTGTGTGAGCTCTTCTGAGCCTAGCAGTTACACTGAGATTCTGCTGTCTGAAAAAACGCGTTTATTTCGGGCTGAAAAACACGTTTTGAAAAGTGTCTTGATACTGCCCCATAACTTACATGGGGCTGACCAAACTTGCAGAAACATGTTTATTTCTGCTGAAAAACACGTTTTGACCCTTTCTGCACACTGGGGTTAAGGGCTGAGTGTGTGGGCACTTCTGAGCCTTGCTCTTACAAGTAGATTCAGTTGCCTGAAAAAACGCGTTTATTTCGGGCTGAAAAACCCGTTTTGAAAAGTGTCTTGTTACTGCCCCATAACTTACATGGGGGTGACCAAACTTGCAGAAACATGTTTATTTCTGCTGAAAAACACGTTTGGACACTTTCTGTACACTGGGGTTAAGGGCTGAGTGTGTGGGCTCTTCTGAGCCTTGCTGTTACATGGGGATTCAGTTGTCTGAAAAAACGCGTTTATTTCGGGCTGAAAAACACGTTTTGAAAAGTGTGATGTTACTGCCCCATAACTTACATGGGGTTGACCAAACTTGCAGAAACATGTTTATTTCTGCTGAAAAACACATTTTGACCTTTTCTGCATACTGGGGTTAAGGGCTGAGTGTGTGGGCACTTCTGAGCCTTGCTCTTACAAGTAGATTCAGTTGTCTGAAAAAACGCGTTTATTTCGGGCTGAAAAACCCGTTTTGAAAAGTGTCTTGTTACTGCCCCATAACTTACATGGGGGTGACCAAACTTGCAGAAACATGTTTATTTCTGCTGAAAAACACGTTTGGACACTTTCTGTACACTGGGGTTAAGGGCTGAGTGTGTGGGCTCTTCTGAGCCTTGCTGTTACATGGGGATTCAGTTGTCTGAAAAAACGCGTTTATTTCGGACTGAAAAACACGTTTTGAAAAGTGTGATGTTACTGCCCCATAACTTACATGGGGTTGACCAAACTTGCAGAAACATGTTTATTTCTGCTGAAAAACACGTTTTGACCCTTTCTGCACACTGGGGTTAAGGGCTGAGTGTGTGGGCACTTCTGAGCCTTGCTGTTACAAGTAGATTCAGTTGCCTGAAAAAACGCGTTTATTTCGGGCTGAAAAACACGTTTTGAAAAGTGTGATGTTACTGCCCCATAACTTACATGGGGTTGACCAAACTTGCAGAAACATGTTTATTTCTGCTGAAAAACACGTTTTGACCCTTTCTGCACACTGGGGTTAAGGGCTGAGTGTGTGGGCACTTCTGAGCCTTGCTGTTACAAGTAGATTCAGTTGTCTGAAAAAACGCGTTTATTTCGGGCTGAAAAATACGTTTTGATAAGTGTGATGTTACTGCCCCATAACTTACATGGGGTTGACCAAACTTGCAGAAACATGTTTATTTCTGCTGGAAAACACGTTTTGACACTTTCTGTACACTGGGGTTAAGGGCTGAGTGTGTGGGCTCTTCTGAGCCTTGCTATTACAAGTAGATTCAGTTGTCTGAAAAAACGCGTTTATTTCGGGCTGAAAAACACGTTTTGAACAGTGTCTTGTTACTGCCCCATAACTTACATGGGGGTGACCAAACTTGCAGAAACATGTTTATTTCTGCTGAAAAACACGTTTGGACACTTTCTTCACACTGGGGTTAAGAGCTGAGTGTGTGGGCTCTTCTGAGCCTAGCAGTTACACTGAGATTCTGCTGTCTGAAAAAACGCGTTTATTTCGGGCTGAAAAACACGTTTTGAAAAGTGTCTTTTTACTGCCCCATAACTTACATGGGGTTGACCAAACTTGCAGAAACATGTTTATTTCTGCTGAAAAACACGTTTTGACCCTTTCTGCACACTGGGGTTAAGGGCTGAGTGTGTGGGCACTTCTGAGCCTTGCTGTTACAAGTAGATTCAGTTGTCTGAAAAAACGCGTTTATTTCGGGCTGAAACACACGTTTTGAAAAGTGTGATGTTACTGCCCCATAACTTACATGGGGTTGACCAAACTTGCAGAAACATGTTTATTTCTGCTGGAAAACACGTTTTGACACTTTCTGTACACTGGGGTTAAGGGCTAAGTGTGTGGGCTCTTCTGAGCCTTGCTATTACAAGGAGATTCAGTTGTCTGAAAAAACGCGTTTATTTCGGGCTGAAAAACACGTTTTGAAAAGTGTCTTGTTACTGCCCCATAACTTACATGGGGGTGACCAAACTTGCAGAAACTTGTTTATTTCTGCTGAAAAACACATTTGGACACTTTCTGCACACTGGGGTTAAGAGCTGAGTGTGTGGGCTCTTCTGAGCCTAGCAGTTACACTGAGATTCTGCTGTCTGAAAAAACGCGTTTATTTCGGGCTGAAAAACACGTTTTGAAAAGTGTCTTGTTACTGCCCCATAACTTACATGGGGTTGACCAAACTTGCAGAAACATGTTTATTTCTGCTGAAAAACACGTTTGGACACTTTCTGTACACTGGGGTTAAGGGCTGAGTGTGTGGGCTCTTCTGAGCCTTGCTGTTACATGGGGATTCAGTTGTCTGAAAAAACGCGTTTATTTCGGGCTGAAAAACACGTTTTGAAAAGTGTGATGTTACTGCCCCATAACTTACATGGGGTTGACCAAACTTGCAGAAACATGTTTATTTCTGCTGAAAAACACGTTTTGACCCTTTCTGCACACTGGGGTTAAGGGCTGAGTGTGTGGGCACTTCTGAGCCTTGCTGTTACAAGTAGATTCAGTTGCCTGAAAAAACGCGTTTATTTCGGGCTGAAAAACCCGTTTTGAAAAGTGTCTTGTTACTGCCCCATAACTTACATGGGGGTGACCAAACTTGCAGAAACATGTTTATTTCTGCTGAAAAACACGTTTGGACACTTTCTGTACACTGGGGTTAAGGGCTGAGTGTGTGGGCTCTTCTGAGCCTTGCTGTTACAGGGGGATTCAGTTGTCTGAAAAAACGCGTTTATTTCGGGCTGAAAAACACGTTTTGAAAAGTGTGATGTTACTGCCCCATAACTTACATGGGGTTGACCAAACTTGCAGAAACATGTTTATTTCTGCTGAAAAACACGTTTTGACCCTTTCTGCACACTGGGGTTAAGGGCTGAGTGTGTGGGCACTTCTGAGCCTTGCTGTTACAAGTAGATTCAGTTGCCTGAAAAAACGCGTTTATTTCGGGCTGAAAAACAAGTTTTGAAAAGTGTGATGTTACTGCCCCATAACTTACATGGGGTTGACCAAACTTGCAGAAACATGTTTATTTCTGCTGAAAAACACATTTTGACCTTTTCTGCATACTGGGGTTAAGGGCTGAGTGTGTGGGCACTTCTGAGCCTTGCTCTTACAAGTAGATTCAGTTGTCTGAAAAAACGCGTTTATTTCGGGCTGAAAAACACGTTTTGAAAAGTGTGATGTTACTGCCCCATAACTTACATGGGGTTGACCAAACTTGCAGAAACATGTTTATTTCTGCTGAAAAACACATTTTGACACTTTCTGTACACTGGGGTTAAGGGCTGAGTGTGTGGGCTCTTCTGAGCCTTGCTGTTACATGGGGATTCAGTTGTCTGAAAAAACGCGTTTATTTCGGGCTGAAAAACACGTTTTGAAAAGTGTGATGTTACTGCCCCATAACTTACATGGGGTTGACCAAACTTGCAGAAACATGTTTATTTCTGCTGAAAAACAAGTTTTGACCCTTTCTGCACACTGGGGTTAAGGGCTGAGTGTGTGGGCACTTCTGAGCCTTGCTGTTACAAGTAGATTCAGTTGTCTGAAAAAACGCGTTTATTTCGGGCTGAAAAACACGTTTTGAAAAGTGTGATGTTACTGCCCCATAACTTACATGGGGTTGACCAAACTTGCAGAAACATGTTTATTTCTGCTGGAAAACACGTTTTGACACTTTCTGTACACTGGGGTTAAGGGCTGAGTGTGTGGGCTCTTCTGAGCCTTGCTATTACAAGGAGATTCAGTTGTCTGAAAAAACGCGTTTATTTCGGGCTGAAAAACCCGTTTTGAAAAGTGTCTTGTTACTGCCCCATAACTTACATGGGGGTGACCAAACTTGCAGAAACATGTTTATTTCTGCTGAAAAACACGTTTGGACACTTTCTTTACACTGGGGTTAAGGGCTGAGTGTGTGGGCTCTTCTGAGCCTTGCTGTTACAAGTAGATTCAGTTGCCTGAAAAAACGCGTTTATTTCGGGCTGAAAAACCCGTTTTGAAAAGTGTCTTGTTACTGCCCCATAACTTACATGGGGGTGACCAAACTTGCAGAAACATGTTTATTTCTGCTGAAAAACACGTTTGGACACTTTCTGTACACTGGGGTTAAGGGCTGAGTGTGTGGGCTCTTCTGAGCCTTGCTGTTACATGGGGATTCAGTTGTCTGAAAAAACGCGTTTATTTCGGGCTGAAAAACACGTTTTGAAAAGTGTGATGTTACTGCCCCATAACTTACATGGGGTTGACCAAACTTGCAGAAACATGTTTATTTCTGCTGAAAAACACGTTTTGACCCTTTCTGCACACTGGGGTTAAGGGCTGAGTGTGTGGGCACTTCTGAGCCTTGCTGTTACAAGTAGATTCAGTTGCCTGAAAAAACGCGTTTATTTCGGGCTGAAAAACACGTTTTGAAAAGTGTGATGTTACTGCCCCATAACTTACATGGGGTTGACCAAACTTGCAGAAACATGTTTATTTCTGCTGAAAAACACATTTTGACACTTTCTGTACACTGGGGTTAAGGGCTGAGTGTGTGGGCTCTTCTGAGCCTTGCTGTTACATGGGGATTCAGTTGTCTGAAAAAACGCGTTTATTTCGGGCTGAAAAACACGTTTTGAAAAGTGTGATGTTACTGCCCCATAACTTACATGGGGTTGACCAAACTTGCAGAAACATGTTTATTTCTGCTGAAAAACACATTTTGACCTTTTCTGCAT
The DNA here is from genome assembly GCF_040954835.1 of Lepisosteus oculatus. Lineage (NCBI taxonomy): Eukaryota > Metazoa > Chordata > Actinopteri > Semionotiformes > Lepisosteidae > Lepisosteus > Lepisosteus oculatus. The sequence goes on from NW_027168187.1 coordinate 14,554, forward strand.
ACTGGGGTTAAGGGCTGAGTGTGTGGGCACTTCTGAGCCTTGCTGTTACAAGTAGATTCAGTTGTCTGAAAAAACGCGTTTATTTCGGGCTGAAAAACACGTTTTGATAAGTGTGATGTTACTGCCCCATAACTTACATGGGGTTGACCAAACTTGCAGAAACATGTTTATTTCTGCTGGAAAACACGTTTTGACACTTTCTGTACACTGGGGTTAAGGGCTGAGTGTGTGGGCTCTTCTGAGCCTTGCTATTACAAGGAGATTCAGTTGTCTGAAAAAACGCGTTTATTTCGGGCTGAAAAACACGTTTTGAACAGTGTCTTGTTACTGCCCCATAACTTACATGGGGGTGACCAAACTTGCAGAAACATGTTTATTTCTGCTGAAAAACACGTTTGGACACTTTCTGCACACTGGGGTTAAGAGCTGAGTGTGTGGGCTCTTCTGAGCCTAGCAGTTACACTGAGATTCTGCTGTCTGAAAAAACGCGTTTATTTCGGGCTGAAAAACACGTTTTGAAAAGTGTCTTTTTACTGCCCCATAACTTACATGGGGTTGACCAAACTTGCAGAAACATGTTTATTTCTGCTGAAAAACACGTTTTGACCCTTTCTGCACACTGGGGTTAAGGGCTGAGTGTGTGGGCACTTCTGAGCCTTGCTGTTACAAGTAGATTCAGTTGCCTGAAAAAACGCGTTTATTTCGGGCTGAAAAACACGTTTTGAAAAGTGTGATGTTACTGCCCCATAACTTACATGGGGTTGACCAAACTTGCAGAAACATGTTTATTTCTGCTGAAAAACACATTTTGACCTTTTCTGCATACTGGGGTTAAGGGCTGAGTGTGTGGGCACTTCTGAGCCTTGCTCTTACAAGTAGATTCAGTTGTCTGAAAAAACGCGTTTATTTCGGGCTGAAAAACACGTTTTGAAAAGTGTCTTGTTACTGCCCCATAACTTACATGGGGGTGACCAAACTTGCAGAAACATGTTTATTTCTGCTGAAAAACACGTTTTGACACTTTCTGTACACTGGGTTTAAGGGCTGAGTGTGTGGGCTCTTCTGAGCCTTGCTGTTACATGGGGATTCAGTTGTCTGAAAAAACGCGTTTATTTCGGGCTGAAAAACGCGTTTTGAAAAGTGTGATGTTACTGCCCCATAACTTACATGGGGTTGACCAAACTTGCAGAAACATGTTTATTTCTGCTGAAAAACACATTTTGACACTTTCTGTACACTGGGGTTAAGGGCTGAGTGTGTGGGCTCTTCTGAGCCTTGCTGTTACATGGGGATTCAGTTGTCTGAAAAAACGCGTTTATTTCGGGCTGAAAAACACGTTTTGAAAAGTGTGATGTTACTGCCCCATAACTTACATGGGGTTGACCAAACTTGCAGAAACATGTTTATTTCTGCTGAAAAACACATTTTGACCTTTTCTGCATACTGGGGTTAAGGGCTGAGTGTGTGGGCACTTCTGAGCCTTGCTGTTACAAGTAGATTCAGTTGTCTGAAAAAACGCGTTTATTTCGGGCTGAAAAACACGTTTTGATAAGTGTGATGTTACTGCCCCATAACTTACATGGGGTTGACCAAACTTGCAGAAACATGTTTATTTCTGCTGGAAAACACGTTTTGACACTTTCTGTACACTGGGGTTAAGGGCTGAGTGTGTGGGCTCTTCTGAGCCTTGCTATTACAAGGAGATTCAGTTGTCTGAAAAAACGCGTTTATTTCGGGCTGAAAAACACGTTTTGAACAGTGTCTTGTTACTGCCCCATAACTTACATGGGGGTGACCAAACTTGCAGAAACATGTTTATTTCTGCTGAAAAACACGTTTGGACACTTTCTGCACACTGGGGTTAAGAGCTGAGTGTGTGGGCTCTTCTGAGCCTAGCAGTTACACTGAGATTCTGCTGTCTGAAAAAACGCGTTTATTTCGGGCTGAAAAACACGTTTTGAAAAGTGTCTTTTTACTGCCCCATAACTTACATGGGGTTGACCAAACTTGCAGAAACATGTTTATTTCTGCTGAAAAACACGTTTTGACCCTTTCTGCACACTGGGGTTAAGGGCTGAGTGTGTGGGCACTTCTGAGCCTTGCTGTTACAAGTAGATTCAGTTGTCTGAAAAAACGCGTTTATTTCGGGCTGAAAAACACGTTTTGAAAAGTGTGATGTTACTGCCCCATAACTTACATGGGGTTGACCAAACTTGCAGAAACATGTTTATTTCTGCTGGAAAACACGTTTTGACACTTTCTGTACACTGGGGTTAAGGGCTGAGTGTGTGGGCTCTTCTGAGCCTTGCTATTACAAGGAGATTCAGTTGTCTGAAAAAACGCGTTTATTTCGGGCTGAAAAACACGTTTTGAAAAGTGTCTTGTTACTGCCCCATAACTTACATGGGGGTGACCAAACTTGCAGAAACATGTTTATTTCTGCTGAAAAACACGTTTGGACACTTTCTGCACACTGGGGTTAAGAGCTGAGTGTATGGGCTCTTCTGAGCCTGGCAGTTACACTGAGATTCTGCTGTCTGAAAAAACGCGTTTATTTCGGGCTGAAAAACACGTTTTGAAAAGTGTCTTGTTACTGCCCCATAACTTACATGGGGTTGACCAAACTTGCAGAAACATGTTTATTTCTGCTGAAAAACACGTTTGGACACTTTCTGTACACTGGGGTTAAGGGCTGAGTGTGTGGGCTCTTCTGAGCCTTGCTGTTACATGGGGATTCAGTTGTCTGAAAAAACGCGTTTATTTCGGGCTGAAAAACACGTTTTGAAAAGTGTGATGTTACTGCCCCATAACTTACATGGGGTTGACCAAACTTGCAGAAACATGTTTATTTCTGCTGAAAAACACGTTTTGACCCTTTCTGCACACTGGGGTTAAGGGCTGAGTGTGTGGGCACTTCTGAGCCTTGCTGTTACAAGTAGATTCAGTTGCCTGAAAAAACGCGTTTATTTCGGGCTGAAAAACCCGTTTTGAAAAGTGTCTTGTTACTGCCCCATAACTTACATGGGGGTGACCAAACTTGCAGAAACATGTTTATTTCTGCTGAAAAACACGTTTGGACACTTTCTGTACACTGGGGTTAAGGGCTGAGTGTGTGGGCTCTTCTGAGCCTTGCTGTTACATGGGGATTCAGTTGTCTGAAAAAACGCGTTTATTTCGGGCTGAAAAACACGTTTTGAAAAGTGTGATGTTACTGCCCCATAACTTACATGGGGTTGACCAAACTTGCAGAAACATGTTTATTTCTGCTGAAAAACACGTTTTGACCCTTTCTGCACACTGGGGTTAAGGGCTGAGTGTGTGGGCACTTCTGAGCCTTGCTGTTACAAGTAGATTCAGTTGCCTGAAAAAACGCGTTTATTTCGGGCTGAAAAACACGTTTTGAAAAGTGTGATGTTACTGCCCCATAACTTACATGGGGTTGACCAAACTTGCAGAAACATGTTTATTTCTGCTGAAAAACACATTTTGACCTTTTCTGCATACTGGGGTTAAGGGCTGAGTGTATGGGCACTTCTGAGCCTTGCTCTTACAAGTAGATTCAGTTGTCTGAAAAAACGCGTTTATTTCGGGCTGAAAAACACGTTTTGAAAAGTGTCTTGTTACTGCCCCATAACTTACATGGGGGTGACCAAACTTGCAGAAACATGTTTATTTCTGCTGAAAAACACGTTTTGACACTTTCTGTACACTGGGTTTAAGGGCTGAGTGTGTGGGCTCTTCTGAGCCTTGCTGTTACATGGGGATTCAGTTGTCTGAAAAAACGCGTTTATTTCGGGCTGAAAAACACGTTTTGAAAAGTGTGATGTTAATGCCCCATAACTTACATGGGGTTGACCAAACTTGCAGAAACATGTTTATTTCTGCTGAAAAACACATTTTGACACTTTCTGTACACTGGGGTTAAGGGCTGAGTGTGTGGGCTCTTCTGAGCCTTGCTGTTACATGGGGATTCAGTTGTCTGAAAAAACGCGTTTATTTCGGGCTGAAAAACACGTTTTGAAAAGTGTGATGTTACTGCCCCATAACTTACATGGGGTTGACCAAACTTGCAGAAACATGTTTATTTCTGCTGAAAAACACGTTTTGACACTTTCTGTACAGTGGGGTTAAGGGCTGAGTGTGTGGGCTCTTCTGAGCCTTGCTATTACAAGGAGATTCAGTTGTCTGAAAAAACGCGTTTATTTCGGGCTGAAAAACACGTTTTGAAAAGTGTCTTGTTACTGCCCCATAACTTACATGGGGCTGACCAAACTTGCAGAAACATGTTTATTTCTGCTGAAAAACACGTTTGGACACTTTCTGCACACTGGGGTTAAGAGCTGAGTGTGTGAGCTCTTCTGAGCCTAGCAGTTACACTGAGATTCTGCTGTCTGAAAAAACGCGTTTATTTCGGGCTGAAAAACACGTTTTGAAAAGTGTCTTGTTACTGCCCCATAACTTACATGGGGCTGACCAAACTTGCAGAAACATGTTTATTTCTGCTGAAAAACACGTTTTGACCCTTTCTGCACACTGGGGTTAAGGGCTGAGTGTGTGGGCACTTCTGAGCCTTGCTGTTACAAGTAGATTCAGTTGTCTGAAAAAACGCGTTTATTTCGGGCTGAAAAATACGTTTTGATAAGTGTGATGTTACTGCCCCATAACTTACATGGGGTTGACCAAACTTGCAGAAACATGTTTATTTCTGCTGGAAAACACGTTTTGACACTTTCTGTACACTGGGGTTAAGGGCTGAGTGTGTGGGCTCTTCTGAGCCTTGCTATTACAAGGAGATTCAGTTGTCTGAAAAAACGCGTTTATTTCGGGCTGAAAAACACGTTTTGAAAAGTGTGATGTTACTGCCCCATAACTTACATGGGGTTGACCAAACTTGCAGAAACATGTTTATTTCTGCTGAAAAACACGTTTTGACCCTTTCTGCACACTGGGGTTAAGGGCTGAGTGTGTGGGCACTTCTGAGCCTTGCTGTTACAAGTAGATTCAGTTGCCTGAAAAAACGCGTTTATTTCGGGCTGAAAAACACGTTTTGAAAAGTGTGATGTTACTGCCCCATAACTTACATGGGGTTGACCAAACTTGCAGAAACATGTTTATTTCTGCTGAAAAACACATTTTGACCTTTTCTGCATACTGGGGTTAAGGGCTGAGTGTGTGGGCACTTCTGAGCCTTGCTCTTACAAGTAGATTCAGTTGTCTGAAAAAACGCGTTTATTTCGGGCTGAAAAACACGTTTTGAAAAGTGTCTTGTTACTGCCCCATAACTTACATGGGGGTGACCAAACTTGCAGAAACATGTTTATTTCTGCTGAAAAACACGTTTTGACACTTTCTGTACACTGGGTTTAAGGGCTGAGTGTGTGGGCTCTTCTGAGCCTTGCTGTTACATGGGGATTCAGTTGTCTGAAAAAACGCGTTTATTTCGGGCTGAAAAACACGTTTTGAAAAGTGTGATGTTAATGCCCCATAACTTACATGGGGTTGACCAAACTTGCAGAAACATGTTTATTTCTGCTGAAAAACACATTTTGACACTTTCTGTACACTGGGGTTAAGGGCTGAGTGTGTGGGCTCTTCTGAGCCTTGCTGTTACATGGGGATTCAGTTGTCTGAAAAAACGCGTTTATTTCGGGCTGAAAAACACGTTTTGAAAAGTGTGATGTTACTGCCCCATAACTTACATGGGGTTGACCAAACTTGCAGAAACATGTTTATTTCTGCTGAAAAACACGTTTTGACACTTTCTGTACACTGGGGTTAAGGGCTGAGTGTGTGGGCTCTTCTGAGCCTTGCTATTACAAGGAGATTCAGTTGTCTGAAAAAACGCGTTTATTTCGGGCTGAAAAACACGTTTTGAAAAGTGTCTTGTTACTGCCCCATAACTTACATGGGGCTGACCAAACTTGCAGAAACATGTTTATTTCTGCTGAAAAACACGTTTGGACACTTTCTGCACACTGGGGTTAAGAGCTGAGTGTGTGAGCTCTTCTGAGCCTAGCAGTTACACTGAGATTCTGCTGTCTGAAAAAACGCGTTTATTTCGGGCTGAAAAACACGTTTTGAAAAGTGTCTTGTTAATGCCCCATAACTTACATGGGGCTGACCAAACTTGCAGAAACATGTTTATTTCTGCTGAAAAACACGTTTTGACCCTTTCTGCACACTGGGGTTAAGGGCTGAGTGTGTGGGCACTTCTGAGCCTTGCTGTTACAAGTAGATTCAGTTGTCTGAAAAAACGCGTTTATTTCGGGCTGAAAAATACGTTTTGATAAGTGTGATGTTACTGCCCCATAACTTACATGGGGTTGACCAAACTTGCAGAAACATGTTTATTTCTGCTGGAAAACACGTTTTGACACTTTCTGTACACTGGGGTTAAGGGCTGAGTGTGTGGGCTCTTCTGAGCCTTGCTATTACAAGGAGATTCAGTTGTCTGAAAAAACGCGTTTATTTCGGGCTGAAAAACACGTTTTGAACAGTGTCTTGTTACTGCCCCATAACTTACATGGGGGTGACCAAACTTGCAGAAACATGTTTATTTCTGCTGAAAAACACGTTTGGACACTTTCTGCACACTGGGGTTAAGAGCTGAGTGTGTGGGCTCTTCTGAGCCTAGCAGTTACACTGAGATTCTGCTGTCTGAAAAAACGCGTTTATTTCGGGCTGAAAAACACGTTTTGAAAAGTGTCTTTTTACTGCCCCATAACTTACATGGGGTTGACCAAACTTGCAGAAACATGTTTATTTCTGCTGAAAAACACGTTTTGACCCTTTCTGCACACTGGGGTTAAGGGCTGAGTGTGTGGGCACTTCTGAGCCTTGCTGTTACAAGTAGATTCAGTTGTCTGAAAAAACGCGTTTATTTCGGGCTGAAACACACGTTTTGAAAAGTGTGATGTTACTGCCCCATAACTTACATGGGGTTGACCAAACTTGCAGAAACATGTTTATTTCTGCTGGAAAACACGTTTTGACACTTTCTGTACACTGGGGTTAAGGGCTGAGTGTGTGGGCTCTTCTGAGCCTTGCTATTACAAGGAGATTCAGTTGTCTGAAAAAACGCGTTTATTTCGGGCTGAAAAACACGTTTTGAAAAGTGTCTTGTTACTGCCCCATAACTTACATGGGGGTGACCAAACTTGCAGAAACATGTTTATTTCTGCTGAAAAACACATTTGGACACTTTCTGCACACTGGGGTTAAGAGCTGAGTGTGTGGGCTCTTCTGAGCCTAGCAGTTACACTGAGATTCTGCTGTCTGAAAAAACGCGTTTATTTCGGGCTGAAAAACACGTTTTGAAAAGTGTCTTGTTACTGCCCCATAACTTACATGGGGTTGACCAAACTTGCAGAAACATGTTTATTTCTGCTGAAAAACACGTTTGGACACTTTCTGTACACTGGGGTTAAGGGCTGAGTGTGTGGGCTCTTCTGAGCCTTGCTGTTACATGGGGATTCAGTTGTCTGAAAAAACGCGTTTATTTCGGGCTGAAAAACACGTTTTGAAAAGTGTGATGTTACTGCCCCATAACTTACATGGGGTTGACCAAACTTGCAGAAACATGTTTATTTCTGCTGAAAAACACGTTTTGACCCTTTCTGCACACTGGGGTTAAGGGCTGAGTGTGTGGGCACTTCTGAGCCTTGCTGTTACAAGTAGATTCAGTTGCCTGAAAAAACGCGTTTATTTCGGGCTGAAAAACCCGTTTTGAAAAGTGTCTTGTTACTGCCCCATAACTTACATGGGGGTGACCAAACTTGCAGAAACATGTTTATTTCTGCTGAAAAACACGTTTGGACACTTTCTGTACACTGGGGTTAAGGGCTGAGTGTGTGGGCTCTTCTGAGCCTTGCTGTTACATGGGGATTCAGTTGTCTGAAAAAACGCGTTTATTTCGGGCTGAAAAACACGTTTTGAAAAGTGTGATGTTACTGCCCCATAACTTACATGGGGTTGACCAAACTTGCAGAAACATGTTTATTTCTGCTGAAAAACACGTTTTGACCCTTTCTGCACACTGGGGTTAAGGGCTGAGTGTGTGGGCACTTCTGAGCCTTGCTGTTACAAGTAGATTCAGTTGCCTGAAAAAACGCGTTTATTTCGGGCTGAAAAACACGTTTTGAAAAGTGTGATGTTACTGCCCCATAACTTACATGGGGTTGACCAAACTTGCAGAAACATGTTTATTTCTGCTGAAAAACACATTTTGACCTTTTCTGCATACTGGGGTTAAGGGCTGAGTGTATGGGCACTTCTGAGCCTTGCTCTTACAAGTAGATTCAGTTGTCTGAAAAAACGCGTTTATTTCGGGCTGAAAAACACGTTTTGAAAAGTGTCTTGTTACTGCCCCATAACTTACATGGGGGTGACCAAACTTGCAGAAACATGTTTATTTCTGCTGAAAAACACGTTTTGACACTTTCTGTACACTGGGTTTAAGGGCTGAGTGTGTGGGCTCTTCTGAGCCTTGCTGTTACATGGGGATTCAGTTGTCTGAAAAAACGCGTTTATTTCGGGCTGAAAAACACGTTTTGAAAAGTGTGATGTTAATGCCCCATAACTTACATGGGGTTGACCAAACTTGCAGAAACATGTTTATTTCTGCTGAAAAACACATTTTGACACTTTCTGTACACTGGGGTTAAGGGCTGAGTGTGTGGGCTCTTCTGAGCCTTGCTGTTACATGGGGATTCAGTTGTCTGAAAAAACGCGTTTATTTCGGGCTGAAAAACACGTTTTGAAAAGTGTGATGTTACTGCCCCATAACTTACATGGGGTTGACCAAACTTGCAGAAACATGTTTATTTCTGCTGAAAAACACGTTTTGACACTTTCTGTACAGTGGGGTTAAGGGCTGAGTGTGTGGGCTCTTCTGAGCCTTGCTATTACAAGGAGATTCAGTTGTCTGAAAAAACGCGTTTATTTCGGGCTGAAAAACACGTTTTGAAAAGTGTCTTGTTACTGCCCCATAACTTACATGGGGCTGACCAAACTTGCAGAAACATGTTTATTTCTGCTGAAAAACACGTTTGGACACTTTCTGCACACTGGGGTTAAGAGCTGAGTATGTGAGCTCTTCTGAGCCTAGCAGTTACACTGAGATTCTGCTGTCTGAAAAAACGCGTTTATTTCGGGCTGAAAAACACGTTTTGAAAAGTGTCTTGTTACTGCCCCATAACTTACATGGGGCTGACCAAACTTGCAGAAACATGTTTATTTCTGCTGAAAAACACGTTTTGACCCTTTCTGCACACTGGGGTTAAGGGCTGAGTGTGTGGGCACTTCTGAGCCTTGCTGTTACAAGTAGATTCAGTTGTCTGAAAAAACGCGTTTATTTCGGGCTGAAAAATACGTTTTGATAAGTGTGATGTTACTGCCCCATAACTTACATGGGGTTGACCAAACTTGCAGAAACATGTTTATTTCTGCTGGAAAACACGTTTTGACACTTTCTGTACACTGGGGTTAAGGGCTGAGTGTGTGGGCTCTTCTGAGCCTTGCTATTACAAGGAGATTCAGTTGTCTGAAAAAACGCGTTTATTTCGGGCTGAAAAACACGTTTTGAAAAGTGTGATGTTACTGCCCCATAACTTACATGGGGTTGACCAAACTTGCAGAAACATGTTTATTTCTGCTGAAAAACACGTTTTGACCCTTTCTGCACACTGGGGTTAAGGGCTGAGTGTGTGGGCACTTCTGAGCCTTGCTGTTACAAGTAGATTCAGTTGCCTGAAAAAACGCGTTTATTTCGGGCTGAAAAACACGTTTTGAAAAGTGTGATGTTACTGCCCCATAACTTACATGGGGTTGACCAAACTTGCAGAAACATGTTTATTTCTGCTGAAAAACACGTTTGGACACTTTCTGCACACTGGGGTTAAGAGCTGAGTGTGTGAGCTCTTCTGAGCCTAGCAGTTACACTGAGATTCTGCTGTCTGAAAAAACGCGTTTATTTCGGGCTGAAAAACACGTTTTGAAAAGTGTCTTGTTAATGCCCCATAACTTACATGGGGCTGACCAAACTTGCAGAAACATGTTTATTTCTGCTGAAAAACACGTTTTGACCCTTTCTGCACACTGGGGTTAAGGGCTGAGTGTGTGGGCACTTCTGAGCCTTGCTGTTACAAGTAGATTCAGTTGTCTGAAAAAACGCGTTTATTTCGGGCTGAAAAATACGTTTTGATAAGTGTGATGTTACTGCCCCATAACTTACATGGGGTTGACCAAACTTGCAGAAACATGTTTATTTCTGCTGGAAAACACGTTTTGACACTTTCTGTACACTGGGGTTAAGGGCTGAGTGTGTGGGCTCTTCTGAGCCTTGCTATTACAAGGAGATTCAGTTGTCTGAAAAAACGCGTTTATTTCGGGCTGAAAAACACGTTTTGAACAGTGTCTTGTTACTGCCCCATAACTTACATGGGGGTGACCAAACTTGCAGAAACATGTTTATTTCTGCTGAAAAACACGTTTGGACACTTTCTGCACACTGGGGTTAAGAGCTGAGTGTGTGGGCTCTTCTGAGCCTAGCAGTTACACTGAGATTCTGCTGTCTGAAAAAACGCGTTTATTTCGGGCTGAAAAACACGTTTTGAAAAGTGTCTTTTTACTGCCCCATAACTTACATGGGGTTGACCAAACTTGCAGAAACATGTTTATTTCTGCTGAAAAACACGTTTTGACCCTTTCTGCACACTGGGGTTAAGGGCTGAGTGTGTGGGCACTTCTGAGCCTTGCTGTTACAAGTAGATTCAGTTGTCTGAAAAAACGCGTTTATTTCGGGCTGAAACACACGTTTTGAAAAGTGTGATGTTACTGCCCCATAACTTACATGGGGTTGACCAAACTTGCAGAAACATGTTTATTTCTGCTGGAAAACACGTTTTGACACTTTCTGTACACTGGGGTTAAGGGCTGAGTGTGTGGGCTCTTCTGAGCCTTGCTATTACAAGGAGATTCAGTTGTCTGAAAAAACGCGTTTATTTCGGGCTGAAAAACACGTTTTGAAAAGTGTCTTGTTACTGCCCCATAACTTACATGGGGGTGACCAAACTTGCAGAAACATGTTTATTTCTGCTGAAAAACACATTTGGACACTTTCTGCACACTGGGGTTAAGAGCTGAGTGTGTGGGCTCTTCTGAGCCTAGCAGTTACACTGAGATTCTGCTGTCTGAAAAAACGCGTTTATTTCGGGCTGAAAAACACGTTTTGAAAAGTGTCTTGTTACTGCCCCATAACTTACATGGGGTTGACCAAACTTGCAGAAACATGTTTATTTCTGCTGAAAAACACGTTTGGACACTTTCTGTACACTGGGGTTAAGGGCTGAGTGTGTGGGCTCTTCTGAGCCTTGCTGTTACATGGGGATTCAGTTGTCTGAAAAAACGCGTTTATTTCGGGCTGAAAAACACGTTTTGAAAAGTGTGATGTTACTGCCCCATAACTTACATGGGGTTGACCAAACTTGCAGAAACATGTTTATTTCTGCTGAAAAACACGTTTTGACCCTTTCTGCACACTGGGGTTAAGGGCTGAGTGTGTGGGCACTTCTGAGCCTTGCTGTTACAAGTAGATTCAGTTGCCTGAAAAAACGCGTTTATTTCGGGCTGAAAAACCCGTTTTGAAAAGTGTCTTGTTACTGCCCCATAACTTACATGGGGGTGACCAAACTTGCAGAAACATGTTTATTTCTGCTGAAAAACACGTTTGGACACTTTCTGTACACTGGGGTTAAGGGCTGAGTGTGTGGGCTCTTCTGAGCCTTGCTGTTACATGGGGATTCAGTTGTCTGAAAAAACGCGTTTATTTCGGGCTGAAAAACACGTTTTGAAAAGTGTGATGTTACTGCCCCATAACTTACATGGGGTTGACCAAACTTGCAGAAACATGTTTATTTCTGCTGAAAAACACGTTTTGACCCTTTCTGCACACTGGGGTTAAGGGCTGAGTGTGTGGGCACTTCTGAGCCTTGCTGTTACAAGTAGATTCAGTTGCCTGAAAAAACGCGTTTATTTCGGGCTGAAAAACACGTTTTGAAAAGTGTGATGTTACTGCCCCATAACTTACATGGGGTTGACCAAACTTGCAGAAACATGTTTATTTCTGCTGAAAAACACATTTTGACCTTTTCTGCATACTGGGGTTAAGGGCTGAGTGTGTGGGCACTTCTGAGCCTTGCTCTTACAAGTAGATTCAGTTGTCTGAAAAAACGCGTTTATTTCGGGCTGAAAAACACGTTTTGAAAAGTGTGATGTTACTGCCCCATAACTTACATGGGGTTGACCAAACTTGCAGAAACATGTTTATTTCTGCTGAAAAACACATTTTGACACTTTCTGTACACTGGGGTTAAGGGCTGAGTGTGTGGGCTCTTCTGAGCCTTGCTGTTACATGGGGATTCAGTTGTCTGAAAAAACGCGTTTATTTCGGGCTGAAAAACACGTTTTGAAAAGTGTGATGTTACTGCCCCATAACTTACATGGGGTTGACCAAACTTGCAGAAACATGTTTATTTCTGCTGAAAAACACGTTTTGACCCTTTCTGCACACTGGGGTTAAGGGCTGAGTGTGTGGGCACTTCTGAGCCTTGCTGTTACAAGTAGATTCAGTTGTCTGAAAAAACGCGTTTATTTCGGGCTGAAAAACACGTTTTGAAAAGTGTGATGTTACTGCCCCATAACTTACATGGGGTTGACCAAACTTGCAGAAACATGTTTATTTCTGCTGGAAAACACGTTTTGACACTTTCTGTACACTGGGGTTAAGGGCTGAGTGTGTGGGCTCTTCTGAGCCTTGCTATTACAAGGAGATTCAGTTGTCTGAAAAAACGCGTTTATTTCGGGCTGAAAAACACGTTTTGAAAAGTGTCTTGTTACTGCCCCATAACTTACATGGGGGTGACCAAACTTGCAGAAACATGTTTATTTCTGCTGAAAAACACGTTTGGACACTTTCTTTACACTGGGGTTAAGGGCTGAGTGTGTGGGCTCTTCTGAGCCTTGCTGTTACATGGGGATTTTGTTGTCTGAAAAAACGCGTTTATTTCGGGCTGAAAAACACGTTTTGAAAAGTGTGATGTTACTGCCGCATAACTTACATGGGGTTGACCAAACTTGCAGAAACATGTTTATTTCTGCTGAAAAACACATTTTGACCTTTTCTGCATACTGGGGTTAAGGGCTGAGTGTGTGGGCACTTCTGAGCCTTGCTGTTACAAGTAGATTCAGTTGTCTGAAAAAACGCGTTTATTTCGGGCTGAAAAACACGTTTTGAAAAGTGTGATGTTACTGCCCCATAACTTACATGGGGTTGACCAAACTTGCAGAAACATGTTTATTTCTGCTGAAAAACACATTTTGACACTTTCTGTACACTGGGGTTAAGGGCTGAGTGTGTGGGCTCTTCTGAGCCTTGCTATTACAAGGAGATTCAGTTGTCTGAAAAAACGCGTTTATTTCGGGCTGAAAAACACGTTTTGAAAAGTGTGATGTTACTGCCCCATAACTTACATGGGGTTGACCAAACTTGCAGAAACATGTTTATTTCTGCTGAAAAACACGTTTTGACCCTTTCTGCACACTGGGGTTAAGGGCTGAGTGTGTGGGCACTTCTGAGCCTTGCTCTTACAAGTAGATTCAGTTGTCTGAAAAAACGCGTTTATTTCGGGCTGAAAAACACGTTTTGAAAAGTGTGATGTTACTGCCCCATAACTTACATGGGGTTGACCAAACTTGCAGAAACATGTTTATTTCTGCTGGAAAACACGTTTTGACACTTTCTGTACACTGGGGTTAAGGGCTGAGTGTGTGGGCTCTTCTGAGCCTTGCTATTACAAGGAGATTCAGTTGTCTGAAAAAACGCGTTTATTTCGGGCTGAAAAACACGTTTTGAAAAGTGTCTTGTTACTCCCCATAACTTACATGGGGGTGACCAAACTTGCAGAAACATGTTTATTTCTGCTGAAAAACACGTTTGGACACTTTCTGCACACTGGGGTTAAGAGCTGAGTGTGTGGGCACTTCTGAGCCTTGCTGTTACAAGTAGATTCAGTTGTCTGAAAAAACGCGTTTATTTCGGGCTGAAAAACACGTTTTGAAAAGTGTGATGTTACTGCCCCATAACTTACATGGGGTTGACCAAACTTGCAGAAACATGTTTATTTCTGCTGAAAAACACGTTTTGACCCTTTCTGCACACTGGGGTTAAGGGCTGAGTGTGTGGGCACTTCTGAGCCTTGCTGTTACAAGTAGATTCAGTTGCCTGAAAAAACGTGTTTATTTCGGGCTGAAAAACCCGTTTTGAAAAGTGTCTTGTTACTGCCCCATAACTTACATGGGGGTGACCAAACTTGTAGAAACATGTTTATTTCTGCTGAAAAACACGTTTGGACACTTTCTGTACACTGGGGTTAAGGGCTGAGTGTGTGGGCTCTTCTGAGCCTTGCTGTTACATGGGGATTCAGTTGTCTGAAAAAACGCGTTTATTTCGGGCTGAAAAACACGTTTTGAAAAGTGTGATGTTACTGCCCCATAACTTACATGGGGTTGACCAAACTTGCAGAAACATGTTTATTTCTGCTGAAAAACACGTTTTGACCCTTTCTGCACACTGGGGTTAAGGGCTGAGTGTGTGGGCACTTCTGAGCCTTGCTGTTACAAGTAGATTCAGTTGCCTGAAAAAACGCGTTTATTTCGGGCTGAAAAACCCGTTTTGAAAAGTGTCTTGTTACTGCCCCATAACTTACATGGGGGTGACCAAACTTGCAGAAACATGTTTATTTCTGCTGAAAAACACATTTTGACCTTTTCTGCATACTGGGGTTAAGGGCTGAGTGTGTGGGCACTTCTGAGCCTTGCTCTTACAAGTAGATTCAGTTGTCTGAAAAAACACGTTTATTTCGGGCTGAAAAACACGTTTTGAAAAGTGTGATGTTACTGCCCCATAACTTACATGGGGTTGACCAAACTTGCAGAAACATGTTTATTTCTGCTGAAAAACACATTTTGACACTTTCTGTACACTGGGGTTAAGGGCTGAGTGTGTGGGCTCTTCTGAGCCTTGCTGTTACATGGGGATTCAGTTGTCTGAAAAAACGCGTTTATTTCGGGCTGAAAAACACGTTTTGAAAAGTGTGATGTTACTGCCCCATAACTTACATGGGGTTGACCAAACTTGCAGAAACATGTTTATTTCTGCTGAAAAACACGTTTTGACCCTTTCTGCACACTGGGGTTAAGGGCTGAGTGTGTGGGCACTTCTGAGCCTTGCTGTTACAAGTAGATTCAGTTGTCTGAAAAAACGCGTTTATTTCGGGCTGAAAAACACGTTTTGAAAAGTGTGATGTTACTGCCCCATAACTTACATGGGGTTGACCAAACTTGCAGAAACATGTTTATTTCTGCTGAAAAACACGTTTTGACCCTTTCTGCACACTGGGGTTAAGGGCTGAGTGTGTGGGCACTTCTGAGCCTTGCTGTTACAAGTAGATTCAGTTGTCTGAAAAAACGCGTTTATTTCGGGCTGAAAAATACGTTTTGATAAGTGTGATGTTACTGCCCCATAACTTACATGGGGTTGACCAAACTTGCAGAAACATGTTTATTTCTGCCGGAAAACACGTTTTGACACTTTCTGTACACTGGGGTTAAGGGCTGAGTGTGTGGGCTCTTCTGAGCCTTGCTATTACAAGGAGATTCAGTTGTCTGAAAAAACGCGTTTATTTCGGGCTGAAAAACACGTTTTGAACAGTGTCTTGTTACTGCCCCATAACTTACATGGGGGTGACCAAACTTGCAGAAACATGTTTATTTCTGCTGAAAAACACGTTTGGACACTTTCTGCACACTGGGGTTAAGAGCTGAGTGTGTGGGCTCTTCTGAGCCTAGCAGTTACACTGAGATTCTGCTGTCTGAAAAAACGCGTTTATTTCGGGCTGAAAAACACGTTTTGAAAAGTGTCTTTTTACTGCCCCATAACTTACATGGGGTTGACCAAACTTGCAGAAACATGTTTATTTCTGCTGAAAAACACGTTTTGACCCTTTCTGCACACTGGGGTTAAGGGCTGAGTGTGTGGGCACTTCTGAGCCTTGCTGTTACAAGTAGATTCAGTTGTCTGAAAAAACGCGTTTATTTCGGGCTGAAACACACGTTTTGAAAAGTGTGATGTTACTGCCCCATAACTTACATGGGGTTGACCAAACTTGCAGAAACATGTTTATTTCTGCTGGAAAACACGTTTTGACACTTTCTGTACACTGGGGTTAAGGGCTGAGTGTGTGGGCTCTTCTGAGCCTTGCTATTACAAGGAGATTCAGTTGTCTGAAAAAACGCGTTTATTTCGGGCTGAAAAACACGTTTTGAAAAGTGTCTTGTTACTGCCCCATAACTTACATGGGGGTGACCAAACTTGCAGAAACATGTTTATTTCTGCTGAAAAACACATTTGGACACTTTCTGCACACTGGGGTTAAGAGCTGAGTGTGTGGGCTCTTCTGAGCCTAGCAGTTACACTGAGATTCTGCTGTCTGAAAAAACGCGTTTATTTCGGGCTGAAAAACACGTTTTGAAAAGTGTCTTGTTACTGCCCCATAACTTACATGGGGTTGACCAAACTTGCAGAAACATGTTTATTTCTGCTGAAAAACACGTTTGGACACTTTCTGTACACTGGGGTTAAGGGCTGAGTGTGTGGGCTCTTCTGAGCCTTGCTATTACAAGGAGATTCAGTTGTCTGAAAAAACGCGTTTATTTCGGGCTGAAAAACACGTTTTGAAAAGTGTCTTGTTACTGCCCCATAACTTACATGGGGGTGACCAAACTTGCAGAAACATGTTTATTTCTGCTGAAAAACACATTTTGACCTTTTCTGCATACTGGGGTTAAGGGCTGAGTGTGTGGGCACTTCTGAGCCTTGCTCTTACAAGTAGATTCAGTTGTCTGAAAAAACGCGTTTATTTCGGGCTGAAAAACACGTTTTGAAAAGTGTGATGTTACTGCCCCATAACTTACATGGGGTTGACCAAACTTGCAGAAACATGTTTATTTCTGCTGAAAAACACATTTTGACACTTTCTGTACACTGGGGTTAAGGGCTGAGTGTGTGGGCTCTTCCGAGCCTTGCTGTTACATGGGGATTCAGTTGTCTGAAAAAACGCGTTTATTTCGGGCTGAAAAACACGTTTTGAAAAGTGTGATGTTACTGCCCCATAACTTACATGGGGTTGACCAAACTTGCAGAAACATGTTTATTTCTGCTGAAAAACACGTTTTGACCCTTTCTGCACACTGGGGTTAAGGGCTGAGTGTGTGGGCACTTCTGAGCCTTGCTGTTACAAGTAGATTCAGTTGTCTGAAAAAACGCGTTTATTTCGGGCTGAAAAACACGTTTTGAAAAGTGTGATGTTACTGCCCCATAACTTACATGGGGTTGACCAAACTTGCAGAAACATGTTTATTTCTGCTGAAAAACACGTTTTGACCCTTTCTGCACACTGGGGTTAAGGGCTGAGTGTGTGGGCACTTCTGAGCCTTGCTGTTACAAGTAGATTCAGTTGTCTGAAAAAACGCGTTTATTTCGGGCTGAAAAATACGTTTTGATAAGTGTGATGTTACTGCCCCATAACTTACATGGGGTTGACCAAACTTGCAGAAACATGTTTATTTCTGCTGGAAAACACGTTTTGACACTTTCTGTACACTGGGGTTAAGGGCTGAGTGTGTGGGCTCTTCTGAGCCTTGCTATTACAAGGAGATTCAGTTGTCTGAAAAAACGCGTTTATTTCGGGCTGAAAAACACGTTTTGAACAGTGTCTTGTTACTGCCCCATAACTTACATGGGGGTGACCAAACTTGCAGAAACATGTTTATTTCTGCTGAAAAACACGTTTGGACACTTTCTGCACACTGGGGTTAAGAGCTGAGTGTGTGGGCTCTTCTGAGCCTAGCAGTTACACTGAGATTCTGCTGTCTGAAAAAACGCGTTTATTTCGGGCTGAAAAACACGTTTTGAAAAGTGTCTTTTTACTGCCCCATAACTTACATGGGGTTGACCAAACTTGCAGAAACATGTTTATTTCTGCTGAAAAACACGTTTTGACCCTTTCTGCACACTGGGGTTAAGGGCTGAGTGTGTGGGCACTTCTGAGCCTTGCTGTTACAAGTAGATTCAGTTGTCTGAAAAAACGCGTTTATTTCGGGCTGAAACACACGTTTTGAAAAGTGTGATGTTACTGCCCCATAACTTACATGGGGTTGACCAAACTTGCAGAAACATGTTTATTTCTGCTGGAAAACACGTTTTGACACTTTCTGTACACTGGGGTTAAGGGCTGAGTGTGTGGGCTCTTCTGAGCCTTGCTATTACAAGGAGATTCAGTTGTCTGAAAAAACGCGTTTATTTCGGGCTGAAAAACACATTTTGAAAAGTGTCTTGTTACTGCCCCATAACTTACATGGGGGTGACCAAACTTGCAGAAACATGTTTATTTCTGCTGAAAAACACATTTGGACACTTTCTGCACACTGGGGTTAAGAGCTGAGTGTGTGGGCTCTTCTGAGCCTAGCAGTTACACTGAGATTCTGCTGTCTGAAAAAACGCGTTTATTTCGGGCTGAAAAACACGTTTTGAAAAGTGTCTTGTTACTGCCCCATAACTTACATGGGGTTGACCAAACTTGCAGAAACATGTTTATTTCTGCTGAAAAACACGTTTGGACACTTTCTGTACACTGGGGTTAAGGGCTGAGTGTGTGGGCTCTTCTGAGCCTTGCTGTTACATGGGGATTCAGTTGTCTGAAAAAACGCGTTTATTTCGGGCTGAAAAACACGTTTTGAAAAGTGTGATGTTACTGCCCCATAACTTACATGGGGTTGACCAAACTTGCAGAAACATGTTTATTTCTGCTGAAAAACACGTTTTGACCCTTTCTGCACACTGGGGTTAAGGGCTGAGTGTGTGGGCACTTCTGAGCCTTGCTGTTACAAGTAGATTCAGTTGTCTGAAAAAACGCGTTTATTTCGGGCTGAAACACACGTTTTGAAAAGTGTGATGTTACTGCCCCATAACTTACATGGGGTTGACCAAACTTGCAGAAACATGTTTATTTCTGCTGGAAAACACGTTTTGACACTTTCTGTACACTGGGGTTAAGGGCTGAGTGTGTGGGCTCTTCTGAGCCTTGCTATTACAAGGAGATTCAGTTGTCTGAAAAAACGCGTTTATTTCGGGCTGAAAAACACGTTTTGAAAAGTGTCTTGTTACTGCCCCATAACTTACATGGGGGTGACCAAACTTGCAGAAACATGTTTATTTCTGCTGAAAAACACATTTGGACATTTCTGCACACTGGGGTTAAGAGCTGAGTGTGTGGGCTCTTCTGAGCCTAGCAGTTACACTGAGATTCTGCTGTCTGAAAAAACGCGTTTATTTCGGGCTGAAAAACACGTTTTGAAAAGTGTCTTGTTACTGCCCCATAACTTACATGGGGTTGACCAAACTTGCAGAAACATGTTTATTTCTGCTGAAAAACACGTTTGGACACTTTCTGTACACTGGGGTTAAGGGCTGAGTGTGTGGGCTCTTCTGAGCCTTGCTGTTACATGGGGATTCAGTTGTCTGAAAAAACGCGTTTATTTCGGGCTGAAAAACACGTTTTGAAAAGTGTGATGTTACTGCCCCATAACTTACATGGGGTTGACCAAACTTGCAGAAACATGTTTATTTCTGCTGAAAAACACGTTTTGACCCTTTCTGCACACTGGGGTTAAGGGCTGAGTGTGTGGGCACTTCTGAGCCTTGCTGTTACAAGTAGATTCAGTTGCCTGAAAAAACGCGTTTATTTCGGGCTGAAAAACCCGTTTTGAAAAGTGTCTTGTTACTGCCCCATAACTTACATGGGGGTGACCAAACTTGCAGAAACATGTTTATTTCTGCTGAAAAACACGTTTGGACACTTTCTGTACACTGGGGTTAAGGGCTGAGTGTGTGGGCTCTTCTGAGCCTTGCTGTTACAGGGGGATTCAGTTGTCTGAAAAAACGCGTTTATTTCGGGCTGAAAAACACGTTTTGAAAAGTGTGATGTTACTGCCCCATAACTTACATGGGGTTGACCAAACTTGCAGAAACATGTAAATTTCTGCTGAAAAACACATTTTGACACTTTCTGTACACTGGGGTTAAGGGCTGAGTGTGTGGGCTCTTCTGAGCCTTGCTGTTACAAGTAGATTCAGTTGCCTGAAAAAACGCGTTTATTTCGGGCTGAAAAACACGTTTTGAAAAGTGTGATGTTACTGCCCCATAACTTACATGGGGTTGACCAAACTTGCAGAAACATGTTTATTTCTGCTGAAAAACACATTTTGACCTTTTCTGCATACTGGGGTTAAGGGCTGAGTGTGTGGGCACTTCTGAGCCTTGCTCTTACAAGTAGCTGAAAAACACGTTTTGAAAAGTGTCTTGATACTGCCCCATAACTTACATGGGGCTGACCAAACTTGCAGAAACATGTTTATTTCTGCTGAAAAACACGTTTTGACCCTTTCTGCACACTGGGGTTAAGGGCTGAGTGGGCACTTCTGAGCCTTGCTCT
This sequence comes from Lepisosteus oculatus, assembly GCF_040954835.1. Classification (NCBI taxonomy): domain Eukaryota; kingdom Metazoa; phylum Chordata; class Actinopteri; order Semionotiformes; family Lepisosteidae; genus Lepisosteus; species Lepisosteus oculatus. The sequence goes on from NW_027168187.1 coordinate 35,160, forward strand.
TACAAGTAGATTCAGTTGCCTGAAAAAACGCGTTTATTTCGGGCTGAAAAACCCGTTTTGAAAAGTGTCTTGTTACTGCCCCATAACTTACATGGGGGTGACCAAACTTGCAGAAACATGTTTATTTCTGCTGAAAAACACGTTTGGACACTTTCTGTACACTGGGGTTAAGGGCTGAGTGTGTGGGCTCTTCTGAGCCTTGCTGTTACATGGGGATTCAGTTGTCTGAAAAAACGCGTTTATTTCGGGCTGAAAAACACGTTTTGAAAAGTGTGATGTTACTGCCCCATAACTTACATGGGGTTGACCAAACTTGCAGAAACATGTTTATTTCTGCTGAAAAACACATTTTGACACTTTCTGTACACTGGGGTTAAGGGCTGAGTGTGTGGGCTCTTCTGAGCCTTGCTGTTACATGGGGATTCAGTTGTCTGAAAAAACGCGTTTATTTCGGGCTGAAAAACACGTTTTGAAAAGTGTGATGTTACTGCCCCATAACTTACATGGGGTTGACCAAACTTGCAGAAACATGTTTATTTCTGCTGAAAAACACATTTTGACCTTTTCTGCATACTGGGGTTAAGGGCTGAGTGTGTGGGCACTTCTGAGCCTTGCTGTTACAAGTAGATTCAGTTGTCTGAAAAAACGCGTTTATTTCGGGCTGAAAAACACGTTTTGAAAAGTGTGATGTTACTGCCCCATAACTTACATGGGGTTGACCAAACTTGCAGAAACATGTTTATTTCTGCTGGAAAACACGTTTTGACACTTTCTGTACACTGGGGTTAAGGGCTGAGTGTGTGGGCTCTTCTGAGCCTTGCTATTACAAGGAGATTCAGTTGTCTGAAAAAACGCGTTTATTTCGGGCTGAAAAACACGTTTTGAAAAGTGTCTTGTTACTGCCCCATAACTTACATGGGGGTGACCAAACTTGCAGAAACATGTTTATTTCTGCTGAAAAACACGTTTGGACACTTTCTTTACACTGGGGTTAAGGGCTGAGTGTGTGGGCTCTTCTGAGCCTTGCTGTTACATGGGGATTTTGTTGTCTGAAAAAACGCGTTTATTTCGGGCTGAAAAACACGTTTTGAAAAGTGTGATGTTACTGCCGCATAACTTACATGGGGTTGACCAAACTTGCAGAAACATGTTTATTTCTGCTGAAAAACACATTTTGACCTTTTCTGCATACTGGGGTTAAGGGCTGAGTGTGTGGGCACTTCTGAGCCTTGCTGTTACAAGTAGATTCAGTTGTCTGAAAAAACGCGTTTATTTCGGGCTGAAAAACACGTTTTGAAAAGTGTGATGTTACTGCCCCATAACTTACATGGGGTTGACCAAACTTGCAGAAACATGTTTATTTCTGCTGAAAAACACATTTTGACACTTTCTGTACACTGGGGTTAAGGGCTGAGTGTGTGGGCTCTTCTGAGCCTTGCTGTTGCATGGGGATTCAGTTGTCTGAAAAAACACGTTTATTTCGGGCTGAAAAACAAGTTTTGAAAAGTGTGATGTTACTGCCCCATAACTTACATGGGGTTGACCAAACTTGCAGAAACATGTTTATTTCTGCTGAAAAACACGTTTTGACCCTTTCTGCACACTGGGGATAAGGGCTGAGTGTGTGGGCACTTCTGAGCCTTGCTGTTACAAGTAGATTCAGTTGTCTGAAAAAACGCGTTTATTTCGGGCTGAAAAACACGTTTTGAAAAGTGTGATGTTACTGCCCCATAACTTACATGGGGTTGACCAAACTTGCAGAAACATGTTTATTTCTGCTGAAAAACACGTTTTGACCCTTTCTGCACACTGGGGTTAAGAGCTGAGTGTGTGGGCTCTTCTGAGCCTAGCAGTTACACTGAGATTCTGCTGTCTGAAAAAACGCGTTTATTTCGGGCTGAAAAACACGTTTTGAAAAGTGTCTTGTTACTGCCCCATAACTTACATGGGGTTGACCAAACTTGCAGAAACATGTTTATTTCTGCTGAAAAACACGTTTGGACACTTTCTGTACACTGGGGTTAAGGGCTGAGTGTGTGGGCTCTTCTGAGCCTTGCTGTTACATGGGGATTCAGTTGTCTGAAAAAACGCGTTTATTTCGGGCTGAAAAACACGTTTTGAAAAGTGTGATGTTACTGCCCCATAACTTACATGGGGTTGACCAAACTTGCAGAAACATGTTTATTTCTGCTGAAAAACACGTTTTGACCCTTTCTGCACACTGGGGTTAAGGGCTGAGTGTGTGGGCACTTCTGAGCCTTGCTGTTACAAGTAGATTCAGTTGCCTGAAAAAACGTGTTTATTTCGGGCTGAAAAACCCGTTTTGAAAAGTGTCTTGTTACTGCCCCATAACTTACATGGGGGTGACCAAACTTGTAGAAACATGTTTATTTCTGCTGAAAAACACGTTTGGACACTTTCTGTACAGTGGGGTTAAGGGCTGAGTGTGTGGGCTCTTCTGAGCCTTGCTGTTACATGGGGATTCAGTTGTCTGAAAAAACGCGTTTATTTTGGGCTGAAAAACACGTTTTGAAAAGTGTGATGTTACTGCCCCATAACTTACATGGGGTTGACCAAACTTGCAGAAACATGTTTATTTCTGCTGAAAAACACGTTTTGACCCTTTCTGCACACTGGGGTTAAGGGCTGAGTGTGTGGGCACTTCTGAGCCTTGCTGTTACAAGTAGATTCAGTTGCCTGAAAAAACGCGTTTATTTCGGGCTGAAAAACACGTTTTGAAAAGTGTGATGTTACTGCCCCATAACTTACATTGGGTTGACCAAACTTGCAGAAACATGTTTATTTCTGCTGAAAAACACATTTTGACCTTTTCTGCATACTGGGGTTAAGAGCTGAGTGTGTGGGCACTTCTGAGCCTTGCTCTTACAAGTAGATTCAGTTGTCTGAAAAAACGCGTTTATTTCGGGCTGAAAAACACGTTTTGAAAAGTGTGATGTTACTGCCCCATAACTTACATGGGGTTGACCAAACTTGCAGAAACATGTTTATTTCTGCTGAAAAACACATTTTGACACTTTCTGTACACTGGGGTTAAGGGCTGAGTGTGTGGGCTCTTCTGAGCCTTGCTGTTACATGGGGATTCAGTTGTCTGAAAAAACGCGTTTATTTCGGGCTGAAAAACACGTTTTGAAAAGTGTGATGTTACTGCCCCATAACTTACATGGGGTTGACCAAACTTGCAGAAACATGTTTATTTCTGCTGAAAAACACGTTTTGACCCTTTCTGCACACTGGGGTTAAGGGCTGAGTGTGTGGGCACTTCTGAGCCTTGCTGTTACAAGTAGATTCAGTTGTCTGAAAAAACGCGTTTATTTCGGGCTGAAAAACACGTTTTGAAAAGTGTGATGTTACTGCCCCATAACTTACATGGGGTTGACCAAACTTGCAGAAACATGTTTATTTCTGCTGAAAAACACGTTTTGACCCTTTCTGCACACTGGGATTAAGGGCTGAGTGTGTGGGAACTTCTGAGCCTTGCTGTTACAAGTAGATTCAGTTGTCTGAAAAAACGCGTTTATTTCGGGCTGAAAAATACGTTTTGATAAGTGTGATGTTACTGCCCCATAACTTACATGGGGTTGACCAAACTTGCAGAAACATGTTTATTTCTGCTGGAAAACACGTTTTGACACTTTCTGTACACTGGGGTTAAGGGCTGAGTGTGTGGGCTCTTCTGAGCCTTGCTATTACAAGGAGATTCAGTTGTCTGAAAAAACGCGTTTATTTCGGGCTGAAAAACACGTTTTGAACAGTGTCTTGTTACTGCCCCATAACTTACATGGGGGTGACCAAACTTGCAGAAACATGTTTATTTCTGCTGAAAAACACGTTTGGACACTTTCTGCACACTGGGGTTAAGAGCTGAGTGTGTGGGCTCTTCTGAGCCTAGCAGTTACACTGAGATTCTGCTGTCTGAAAAAACGCGTTTATTTCGGGCTGAAAAACACGTTTTGAAAAGTGTCTTTTTACTGCCCCATAACTTACATGGGGTTGACCAAACTTGCAGAAACATGTTTATTTCTGCTGAAAAACACGTTTTGACCCTTTCTGCACACTGGGGTTAAGGGCTGAGTGTGTGGGCACTTCTGAGCCTTGCTGTTACAAGTAGATTCAGTTGTCTGAAAAAACGCGTTTATTTCGGGCTGAAACACACGTTTTGAAAAGTGTGATGTTACTGCCCCATAACTTACATGGGGTTGACCAAACTTGCAGAAACATGTTTATTTCTGCTGGAAAACACGTTTTGACACTTTCTGTACACTGGGGTTAAGGGCTGAGTGTGTGGGCTCTTCTGAGCCTTGCTATTACAAGGAGATTCAGTTGTCTGAAAAAACGCGTTTATTTCGGGCTGAAAAACACGTTTTGAAAAGTGTCTTGTTACTGCCCCATAACTTACATGGGGGTGACCAAACTTGCAGAAACATGTTTATTTCTGCTGAAAAACACATTTGGACACTTTCTGCACACTGGGGTTAAGAGCTGAGTGTGTGGGCTCTTCTGAGCCTAGCAGTTACACTGAGATTCTGCTGTCTGAAAAAACGCGTTTATTTCGGGCTGAAAAACACGTTTTGAAAAGTGTCTTGTTACTGCCCCATAACTTACATGGGGTTGACCAAACTTGCAGAAACATGTCTATTTCTGCTGAAAAACACGTTTGGACACTTTCTGTACACTGGGGTTAAGGGCTGAGTGTGTGGGCTCTTCTGAGCCTTGCTGTTACATGGGGATTCAGTTGTCTGAAAAAACGCGTTTATTTCGGGCTGAAAAACACGTTTTGAAAAGTGTGATGTTACTGCCCCATAACTTACATGGGGTTGACCAAACTTGCAGAAACATGTTTATTTCTGCTGAAAAACACGTTTTGACCCTTTCTGCACACTGGGGTTAAGGGCTGAGTGTGTGGGCACTTCTGAGCCTTGCTGTTACAAGTAGATTCAGTTGCCTGAAAAAACGCGTTTATTTCGGGCTGAAAAACCCGTTTTGAAAAGTGTCTTGTTACTGCCCCATAACTTACATGGGGGTGACCAAACTTGCAGAAACATGTTTATTTCTGCTGAAAAACACGTTTGGACACTTTCTGTACACTGGGGTTAAGGGCTGAGTGTGTGGGCTCTTCTGAGCCTTGCTGTTACAGGGGGATTCAGTTGTCTGAAAAAACGCGTTTATTTCGGGCTGAAAAACACGTTTTGAAAAGTGTGATGTTACTGCCCCATAACTTACATGGGGTTGACCAAACTTGCAGAAACATGTTTATTTCTGCTGAAAAACACGTTTTGACCCTTTCTGCACACTGGGGTTAAGGGCTGAGTGTGTGGGCACTTCTGAGCCTTGCTGTTACAAGTAGATTCAGTTGCCTGAAAAAACGCGTTTATTTCGGGCTGAAAAACACGTTTTGAAAAGTGTGATGTTACTGCCCCATAACTTACATGGGGTTGACCAAACTTGCAGAAACATGTTTATTTCTGCTGAAAAACACATTTTGACCTTTTCTGCATACTGGGGTTAAGGGCTGAGTGTGTGGGCACTTCTGAGCCTTGCTATTACAAGGAGATTCAGTTGTCTGAAAAAACGCGTTTATTTCGGGCTGAAAAACACGTTTTGAAAAGTGTGATGTTACTGCCCCATAACTTACATGGGGTTGACCAAACTTGCAGAAACATGTTTATTTCTGCTGGAAAACACGTTTTGACACTTTCTGTACACTGGGGTTAAGGGCTGAGTGTGTGGGCTCTTCTGAGCCTTGCTATTACAAGGAGATTCAGTTGTCTGAAAAAACGCGTTTATTTCGGGCTGAAAAACACGTTTTGAAAAGTGTCTTGTTACTGCCCCATAACTTACATGGGGGTGACCAAACTTGCAGAAACATGTTTATTTCTGCTGAAAAACACGTTTGGACACTTTCTTTACACTGGGGTTAAGGGCTGAGTGTGTGGGCTCTTCTGAGCCTTGCTGTTACATGGGGATTTTGTTGTCTGAAAAAACGCGTTTATTTCGGGCTGAAAAACACGTTTTGAAAAGTGTGATGTTACTGCCCCATAACTTACATGGGGTTGACCAAACTTGCAGAAACATGTTTATTTCTGCTGAAAAACACGTTTTGACCCTTTCTGCACACTGGGGTTAAGGGCTGAGTGTGTGGGCACTTCTGAGCCTTGCTGTTACAAGTAGATTCAGTTGCCTGAAAAAACGCGTTTATTTCGGGCTGAAAAACACGTTTTGAAAAGTGTGATGTTACTGCCGCATAACTTACATGGGGTTGACCAAACTTGCAGAAACATGTTTATTTCTGCTGAAAAACACATTTTGACCTTTTCTGCATACTGGGGTTAAGGGCTGAGTGTGTGGGCACTTCTGAGCCTTGCTGTTACAAGTAGATTCAGTTGTCTGAAAAAACGCGTTTATTTCGGGCTGAAAAACACGTTTTGAAAAGTGTGATGTTACTGCCCCATAACTTACATGGGGTTGACCAAACTTGCAGAAACATGTTTATTTCTGCTGAAAAACACATTTTGACACTTTCTGTACACTGGGGTTAAGGGCTGAGTGTGTGGGCTCTTCTGAGCCTTGCTGTTACATGGGGATTCAGGTGTCTGAAAAAACGCATTTATTTCGGGCTGAAAAACACGTTTTGAAAAGTGTGATGTTACTGCCCCATGACTTACATGGGGTTGACCAAACTTGCAGAAACATGTTTATTTCTGCTGAAAAACACGTTTTGACCCTTTCTGCACACTGGGGTTAAGGGCTGAGTGTGTGGGCACTTCTGAGCCTTGCTGTTACAAGTAGATTCAGTTGTCTGAAAAAACGCGTTTATTTCGGGCTGAAAAACACGTTTTGAAAAGTGTGATGTTACTGCCCCATAACTTACATGGGGTTGACCAAACTTGCAGAAACATGTTTATTTCTGCTGGAAAACACGTTTTGACACTTTCTGTACAATGGGGTTAAGGGCTGAGTGTGTGGGCTCTTCTGAGCCTTGCTATTACAAGGAGATTCAGTTGTCTGAAAAAACGCGTTTATTTCGGGCTGAAAAACACGTTTTGAAAAGTGTCTTGTTACTGCCCCATAACTTACATGGGGGTGACCAAACTTGCAGAAACATGTTTATTTCTGCTGAAAAACACGTTTGGACACTTTCTTTACACTGGGGTTAAGGGCTGAGTGTGTGGGCTCTTCTGAGCCTTGCTGTTACATGGGGATTTTGTTGTCTGAAAAAACGCGTTTATTTCGGGCTGAAAAACACGTTTTGAAAAGTGTGATGTTACTGCCCCATAACTTACATGGGGTTGACCAAACTTGCAGAAACATGTTTATTTCTGCTGAAAAACACGTTTTGACCCTTTCTGCACACTGGGGTTAAGGGCTGAGTGTGTGGGCACTTCTGAGCCTTGCTGTTACAAGTAGATTCAGTTGCCTGAAAAAACGCGTTTATTTCGGGCTGAAAAACACGTTTTGAAAAGTGTGATGTTACTGCCGCATAACTTACATGGGGTTGACCAAACTTGCAGAAACATGTTTATTTCTGCTGAAAAACACATTTTGACCTTTTCTGCATACTGGGGTTAAGGGCTGAGTGTGTGGGCACTTCTGAGCCTTGCTGTTACAAGTAGATTCAGTTGTCTGAAAAAACGCGTTTATTTCGGGCTGAAAAACACGTTTTGAAAAGTGTGATGTTACTGCCCCATAACTTACATGGGGTTGACCAAACTTGCAGAAACATGTTTATTTCTGCTGAAAAACACATTTTGACACTTTCTGTACACTGGGGTTAAGGGCTGAGTGTGTGGGCTCTTCTGAGCCTTGCTGTTGCATGGGGATTCAGTTGTCTGAAAAAACACGTTTATTTCGGGCTGAAAAACAAGTTTTGAAAAGTGTGATGTTACTGCCCCATAACTTACATGGGGTTGACCAAACTTGCAGAAACATGTTTATTTCTGCTGAAAAACACGTTTTGACCCTTTCTGCACACTGGGGTTAAGGGCTGAGTGTGTGGGCACTTCTGAGCCTTGCTCTTACAAGTAGATTCAGTTGTCTGAAAAAACGCGTTTATTTCGGGCTGAAAAACACGTTTTGAAAAGTGTCTTGTTACTCCCCATAACTTACATGGGGGTGACCAAACTTGCAGAAACATGTTTATTTCTGCTGAAAAACACGTTTGGACACTTTCTGCACACTGGGGTTAAGAGCTGAGTGTGTGGGCTCTTCTGAGCCTAGCAGTTACACTGAGATTCTGCTGTCTGAAAAAACGCGTTTATTTCGGGCTGAAAAACACGTTTTGAAAAGTGTCTTGTTACTGCCCCATAACTTACATGGGGTTGACCAAACTTGCAGAAACATGTTTATTTCTGCTGAAAAACACGTTTGGACACTTTCTGTACACTGGGGTTAAGGGCTGAGTGTGTGGGCTCTTCTGAGCCTTGCTGTTACATGGGGATTCAGTTGTCTGAAAAAACGCGTTTATTTCGGGCTGAAAAACACGTTTTGAAAAGTGTGATGTTACTGCCCCATAACTTACATGGGGTTGACCAAACTTGCAGAAACATGTTTATTTCTGCTGAAAAACACGTTTTGACCCTTTCTGCACACTGGGGTTAAGGGCTGAGTGTGTGGGCACTTCTGAGCCTTGCTGTTACAAGTAGATTCAGTTGCCTGAAAAAACGTGTTTATTTCGGGCTGAAAAACACGTTTTGAAAAGTGTCTTGTTACTGCCCCATAACTTACATGGGGGTGACCAAACTTGTAGAAACATGTTTATTTCTGCTGAAAAACACGTTTGGACACTTTCTGTACACTGGGGTTAAGGGCTGAGTGTGTGGGCTCTTCTGAGCCTTGCTGTTACATGGGGATTCAGGTGTCTGAAAAAACGCATTTATTTCGGGCTGAAAAACACGTTTTGAAAAGTGTGATGTTACTGCCCCATGACTTACATGGGGTTGACCAAACTTGCAGAAACATGTTTATTTCTGCTGAAAAACACGTTTTGACCCTTTCTGCACACTGGGGTTAAGGGCTGAGTGTGTGGGCACTTCTGAGCCTTGCTGTTACAAGTAGATTCAGTTGTCTGAAAAAACGCGTTTATTTCGGGCTGAAAAACACGTTTTGAAAAGTGTGATGTTACTGCCCCATAACTTACATGGGGTTGACCAAACTTGCAGAAACATGTTTATTTCTGCTGGAAAACACGTTTTGACACTTTCTGTACACTGGGGTTAAGGGCTGAGTGTGTGGGCTCTTCTGAGCCTTGCTATTACAAGGAGATTCAGTTGTCTGAAAAAACGCGTTTATTTCGGGCTGAAAAACACGTTTTGAAAAGTGTCTTGTTACTGCCCCATAACTTACATGGGGGTGACCAAACTTGCAGAAACATGTTTATTTCTGCTGAAAAACACGTTTGGACACTTTCTTTACACTGGGGTTAAGGGCTGAGTGTGTGGGCTCTTCTGAGCCTTGCTGTTACATGGGGATTTTGTTGTCTGAAAAAACGCGTTTATTTCGGGCTGAAAAACACGTTTTGAAAAGTGTGATGTTACTGCCCCATAACTTACATGGGGTTGACCAAACTTGCAGAAACATGTTTATTTCTGCTGAAAAACACGTTTTGACCCTTTCTGCACACTGGGGTTAAGGGCTGAGTGTGTGGGCACTTCTGAGCCTTGCTGTTACAAGTAGATTCAGTTGCCTGAAAAAACGCGTTTATTTCGGGCTGAAAAACACGTTTTGAAAAGTGTGATGTTACTGCCGCATAACTTACATGGGGTTGACCAAACTTGCAGAAACATGTTTATTTCTGCTGAAAAACACATTTTGACCTTTTCTGCATACTGGGGTTAAGGGCTGAGTGTGTGGGCACTTCTGAGCCTTGCTGTTACAAGTAGATTCAGTTGTCTGAAAAAACGCGTTTATTTCGGGCTGAAAAACACGTTTTGAAAAGTGTGATGTTACTGCCCCATAACTTACATGGGGTTGACCAAACTTGCAGAAACATGTTTATTTCTGCTGAAAAACACATTTTGACACTTTCTGTACACTGGGGTTAAGGGCTGAGTGTGTGGGCTCTTCTGAGCCTTGCTGTTGCATGGGGATTCAGTTGTCTGAAAAAACACGTTTATTTCGGGCTGAAAAACAAGTTTTGAAAAGTGTGATGTTACTGCCCCATAACTTACATGGGGTTGACCAAACTTGCAGAAACATGTTTATTTCTGCTGAAAAACACGTTTTGACCCTTTCTGCACACTGGGGTTAAGGGCTGAGTGTGTGGGCACTTCTGAGCCTTGCTCTTACAAGTAGATTCAGTTGTCTGAAAAAACGCGTTTATTTCGGGCTGAAAAACACGTTTTGAAAAGTGTCTTGTTACTCCCCATAACTTACATGGGGGTGACCAAACTTGCAGAAACATGTTTATTTCTGCTGAAAAACACGTTTGGACACTTTCTGCACACTGGGGTTAAGGGCTGAGTGTGTGGGCTCTTCTGAGCCTTGCTGTTACATGGGGATTCAGTTGTCTGAAAAAACGCGTTTATTTCGGGCTGAAAAACACGTTTTGAAAAGTGTGATGTTACTGCCCCATAACTTACATGGGGTTGACCAAACTTGCAGAAACATGTTTATTTCTGCTAAAAAACACATTTTGACCTTTTCTGCATACTGGGGTTAAGGGCTGAGTGTGTGGGCACTTCTGAGCCTTGCTCTTACAAGTAGATTCAGTTGTCTGAAAAAACGCGTTTATTTCGGGCTGAAAAACACGTTTTGAAAAGTGTGATGTTACTGCCCCATAACTTACATGGGGTTGACCAAACTTGCAGAAACATGTTTATTTCTGCTGAAAAACACATTTTGACACTTTCTGTACACTGGGGTTAAGGGCTGAGTGTGTGGGCTCTTCTGAGCCTTGCTGTTACATGGGGATTCAGTTGTCTGAAAAAACGCGTTTATTTCGGGCTGAAAAACACGTTTTGAAAAGTGTGATGTTACTGCCCCATAACTTACATGGGGTTGACCAAACTTGCAGAAACATGTTTATTTCTGCTGAAAAACACGTTTTGACCCTTTCTGCACACTGGGGTTAAGGGCTGAGTGTGTGGGCACTTCTGAGCCTTGCTGTTACAAGTAGATTCAGTTGTCTCAAAAAACGCGTTTATTTCGGGCTGAAAAACACGTTTTGAAAAGTGTGATGTTACTGCCCCATAACTTACATGGGGTTGACCAAACTTGCAGAAACATGTTTATTTCTGCTGGAAAACACGTTTTGACACTTTCTGTACACTGGGGTTAAGGGCTGAGTGTGTGGGCTCTTCTGAGCCTTGCTATTACAAGGAGATTCAGTTGACTGAAAAAACGCGTTTATTTCGGGCTGAAAAACACGTTTTGAAAAGTGTCTTGTTACTGCCCCATAACTTACATGGGGGTGACCAAACTTGCAGAAACATGTTTATTTCTGCTGAAAAACACGTTTGGACACTTTCTTTACACTGGGGTTAAGGGCTGAGTGTGTGGGCTCTTCTGAGCCTTGCTGTTACATGGGGATTTTGTTGTCTGAAAAAACGCGTTTATTTCGGGCTGAAAAACACGTTTTGAAAAGTGTGATGTTACTGCCCCATAACTTACATGGGGTTGACCAAACTTGCAGAAACATGTTTATTTCTGCTGAAAAACACGTTTTGACCCTTTCTGCACACTGGGGTTAAGGGCTGAGTGTGTGGGCTCTTCTGAGCCTTGCTGTTGCATGGGGATTCAGTTGTCTGAAAAAACGCGTTTATTTCGGGCTGAAAAACAAGTTTTGAAAAGTGTGATGTTACTGCCCCATAACTTACATGGGGTTGACCAAACTTGCAGAAACATGTTTATTTCTGCTGAAAAACACGTTTTGACCCTTTCTGCACACTGGGGATAAGGGCTGAGTGTGTGGGCACTTCTGAGCCTTGCTGTTACAAGTAGATTCAGTTGTCTGAAAAAACGCGTTTATTTCGGGCTGAAAAACACGTTTTGAAAAGTGTGATGTTACTGCCCCATAACTTACATGGGGTTGACCAAACTTGCAGAAACATGTTTATTTCTGCTGAAAAACACGTTTCGACACTTTCTGCACACTGGGGTTAAGAGCTGAGTGTGTGAGCTCTTCTGAGCCTAGCAGTTACACTGAGATTCTGCTGTCTGAAAAAACGCGTTTATTTCGGGCTGAAAAACACGTTTTGAAAAGTGTCTTGTTACTGCCCCATAACTTACATGGGGCTGACCAAACTTGCAGAAACATGTTTATTTCTGCTGAAAAACACGTTTTGACCCTTTCTGCACACTGGGGTTAAGGGCTGAGTGTGTGGGCACTTCTGAGCCTTGCTCTTACAAGTAGATTCAGTTGTCTGAAAAAACGCGTTTATTTCGGGCTGAAAAACACGTTTTGAAAAGTGTGATGTTACTGCCCCATAACTTACATGGGGTTGACCAAACTTGCAGAAACATGTTTATTTCTGCTGAAAAACACGTTTTGACCCTTTCTGCACACTGGGGTTAAGGGCTGAGTGTGTGGGCACTTCTGAGCCTTGCTGTTACAAGTAGATTCAGTTGCCTGAAAAAACGCGTTTATTTCGGGCTGAAAAACTTGTTTTGAAAAGTGTCTTGTTACTGCCCCATAACTTACATGGGGGTGACCAAACTTGCAGAAACATGTTTATTTCTGCTGAAAAACACGTTTGGACACTTTCTGTACACTGGGGTTTAGGGCTGAGTGTGTGGGCTCTTCTGAGCCTTGCTGTTACATGGGGATTCAGTTGTCTGAAAAAACGCGTTTATTTCGGGCTGAAAAACACGTTTTGAAAAGTGTGATGTTACTGCCCCATAACTTACATGGGGTTGACCAAACTTGCAGAAACATGTTTATTTCTGCTGAAAAACACGTTTTGACCCTTTCTGCACACTGGGGTTAAGGGCTGAGTGTGTGGGCACTTCTGAGCCTTGCTGTTACAAGTAGATTCAGTTGCCTGAAAAAACGCGTTTATTTCGGGCTGAAAAACACGTTTTGAAAAGTGTGATGTTACTGCCCCATAACTTACATGGGGTTGACCAAACTTGCAGAAACATGTTTATTTCTGCTGAAAAACACATTTTGACCTTTTCTGCATACTGGGGTTAAGGGCTGAGTGTGTGGGCACTTCTGAGCCTTGCTCTTACAAGTAGATTCAGTTGTCTGAAAAAACGCGTTTATTTCGGGCTGAAAAACACGTTTTGAAAAGTGTGATGTTACTGCCCCATAACTTACATGGGGTTGACCAAACTTGCAGAAACATGTTTATTTCTGCTGAAAAACACATTTTGACACTTTCTGTACACTGGGGTTAAGGGCTGAGTGTGTGGGCTCTTCTGAGCCTTGCTGTTACATGGGGAATCAGTTGTCTGAAAAAACGCGTTTATTTCGGGCTGAAAAACACGTTTTGAAAAGTGTGATGTTACTGCCCCATAACTAACATGGGGTTGACCAAACTTGCAGAAACATGTTTATTTCTGCTGAAAAACACGTTTTGACCCTTTCTGCACACTGGGGTTAAGGGCTGAGTGTGTGGGCACCTCTGAGCCTTGCTGTTACAAGTAGATTCAGTTGTCTGAAAAAACGCGTTTATTTCGGGCTGAAAAACACGTTTTGAAAAGTGTCTTGTTACTGCCCCATAACTTACATGGGGGTGACCAAACTTGCAGAAACATGTTTATTTCTGCTGAAAAACACGTTTGGACACTTTCTTTACACTGGGGTTAAGGGCTGAGTGTGTGGGCTCTTCTGAGCCTTGCTGTTACATGGGGATTTTGTTGTCTGAAAAAACGCGTTTATTTCGGGCTGAAAAACACGTTTTGAAAAGTGTGATGTTACTGCCCCATAACTTACATGGGGTTGACCAAACTTGCAGAAACATGTTTATTTCTGCTGAAAAACACGTTTTGACCCTTTCTGCACACTGGGGTTAAGGGCTGAGTGTGTGGGCACTTCTGAGCCTTGCTGTTACAAGTAGATTCAGTTGTCTGAAAAAACGCGTTTATTTCGGGCTGAAAAACACGTTTTGAAAAGTGTGATGTTACTGCCCCATAACTTACATGGGGTTGACCAAACTTGCAGAAACATGTTTATTTCTGCTGAAAAACACATTTTGACACTTTCTGTACACTGGGGTTAAGGGCTGAGTGTGTGGGCTCTTCTGAGCCTTGCTGTTGCATGGGGATTCAGTTGTCTGAAAAAACGCGTTTATTTCTGGCTGAAAAACAAGTTTTGAAAAGTGTCTTGTTACTGCCCCATAACTTACATGGGGTTGACCAAACTTGCAGATACATGTTTATTTCTGCTGAAAAACACGTTTTGACCCTTTCTGCACACTAGGGATAAGGGCTGAGTGTGTGGGCACTTCTGAGCCTTGCTGTTACAAGTAGATTCAGTTGTCTGAAAAAACGCGTTTATTTCGGGCTGAAAAACACGTTTTGAAAAGTGTGATGTTACTGCCCCATAACTTACATTGGGTTGACCAAACTTGCAGAAACATGTTTATTTCTGCTGAAAAACACGTTTGGACACTTTCTGCACACTGGGGTTAAGAGCTGAGTGTGTGAGCTCTTCTGAGCCTAGCAGTTACACTGAGATTCTGCTGTCTGAAAAAACGCGTTTATTTCGGGCTGAAAAACACGTTTTGAAAAGTGTCTTGTTACTGCCCCATAACTTACATGGGGCTGACCAAACTTGCAGAAACATGTTTATTTCTGCTGAAAAACACGTTTTCACCCTTTCTGCACACTGGGGTTAAGGGCTGAGTGTGTGGGCACTTCTGAGCCTTGCTCTTACAAGTAGATTCAGTTATCTGAAAAAACGCGTTTATTTCGGGCTGAAAAACACGTTTTGAAAAGTGTGATGTTACTGCCCCATAACTTACATGGGGTTGACCAAACTTGCAGAAACATGTTTATTTCTGCTGGAAAACACGTTTTGACACTTTCTGTACACTGGGGTTAAGGGCTGAGTGTGTGGGCTCTTCTGAGCCTTGCTATTACAAGGAGATTTAGTTGTCTGAAAAAACGCGTTTATTTCGGGCTGAAAAACACGTTTTGAAAAGTGTCTTGTTACTGCCCCATAACTTACATGGGGGTGACCAAACTTGCAGAAACATGTTTATTTCTGCTGAAAAACACGTTTGGACACTTTCTGCACACTGGGGTTAAGGGCTGAGTGTGTGGGCTCTTCTGAGCCTTGCTGTTACATGGGGATTCAGTTGTCTGAAAAAACGCGTTTATTTCGGGCTGAAAAACACGTTTTGAAAAGTGTGATGTTACTGCCCCATAACTTACATGGGGTTGACCAAACTTGCAGAAACATGTTTATTTCTGCTGAAAAACACATTTTGACCTTTTCTGCATACTGGGATTAAGGGCTGAGTGTGTGGGCACTTCTGAGCCTTGCTGTTACAAGTAGATTCAGTTGTCTGAAAAAACGCGTTTATTTCGGGCTGAAAAACACGTTTTGAAAAGTGTGATGTTACTGCCCCATAACTTACATGGGGTTGACCAAACTTGCAGAAACATGTTTATTTCTGCTGGAAAACACATTTTGACACTTTCTGTACACTGGGGTTAAGGGCTGAGTGTGTGGGCTCTTCTGAGCCTTGCTATTACATGGGGATTCAGTTGTCTGAAAAAACGCGTTTATTTCGGGCTGAAAAACACGTTTTGAAAAGTGTGTTGTTACTGCCCCATAACTTACATGGGGTTGACCAAACTTGCAGAAACATGTTTATTTCTGCTGAAAAACACGTTTTGACCCTTTCTGCACACTGGGGATAAGGGCTGAGTGTGTGGGCACTTCTGAGCCTTGCTGTTACAAGTAGATTCAGTTGTCTGAAAAAACGCGTTTATTTCGGGCTGAAAAACACGTTTTGAAAAGTGTGATGTTACTGCCCCATAACTTACATGGGGTTGACCAAACTTGCAGAAACATGTTTATTTCTGCTGAAAAACACGTTTTGACACTTTCTGTACACTGGGGTTAAGGGCTGAGTGTGTGGGCTCTTCTGAGCCTTGCTATTACAAGGAGATTCAGTTGTCTGAAAAAACGCGTTTATTTCGGGCTGAAAAACACGTTTTGAAAAGTGTCTTGTTACTGCCCCATAACTTACATGGGGGTGACCAAACTTGCAGAGACGTTTATTTCTGCTGAAAAACACGTTTGGACACTTTCTGCACACTGGGGTTAAGAGCTGAGTGTGTGAGCTCTTCTGAGCCTAGCAGTTACACTGAGATTCTGCTGTCTGAAAAAACGCGTTTATTTCGGGCTGAAAAACACGTTTTGAAAAGTGTCTTGTTACTGCCCCATAACTTACATGGGGCTGACCAAACTTGCAGAAACATGTTTATTTCTGCTGAAAAACACGTTTTGACCCTTTCTGCACACTGGGGTTAAGGGCTGAGTGTGTGGGCACTTCTGAGCCTTGCTGTTACAAGTAGATTCAGTTGTCTGAAAAAACGCGTTTATTTCGGGCTGAAAAACACGTTTTGAAAAGTGTGATGTTACTGCCCCATAACTTACATGGGGTTGACCAAACTTGCAGAAACATGTTTATTTCTGCTGAAAAACACGTTTGGACACTTTCTGCACACTGGGGTTAAGAGCTGAGTGTTTGGGCTCTTCTGAGCCTAGCAGTTACACTGAGATTCTGCTGTCTGAAAAAACGCGTTTATTTCGGGCTGAAAAACAAGTTTTGAAAAGTGTCTTCTTACTGCCCCATAACTTACATGGGGTTGACCAAACTTGCAGAAACATGTTTATTTCTGCTGAAAAACACGTTTTGACACTTTCTGTACACTGGGGTTAAGGTCTGAGTGTGTGGGCTCTTCTGAGCATTGCTATTACAAGGAGATTCAGTTGTCTGAAAAAACGCGTTTATTTCGGGCTGAAAAACACGTTTTGAAAAGTGTCTTGTTACTGCCCCATAACTTACATGGGGTTGACCAAACTTGCAGAAACATGTTTATTTCTGCTGAAAAACACGTTTTGACCCTTTCTGCACACTGGGGTTAAGGGCTGAGTGTGTGGGCACTTCTGAGCCTTGCTGTTACAAGTAGATTCAGTTGTCTGAAAAAACGCGTTTATTTCGGGCTGAAAAACACGTTTTGAAAAGTGTGATGTTACTGCCCCATAACTTACATGGGGTTGACCAAACTTGGAGAAACATGTTTATTTCTGCTGGAAAACACGTTTTGACACTTTCTGTACACTGGGGTTAAGGGCTGAGTGTGTGGGCTCTTCTGAGCCTTGCTGTTACAAGTAGATTCAGTTGCCTGAAAAAACGCGTTTATTTCGGGCTGAAAAACACGTTTTGAAAAGTGTGATGTTACTGCCCCATAACTTACATGGGGTTGACCAAACTTGCAGAAACATGTTTATTTCTGCTGAAAAACACATTTTGACCCTTTCTGCACACTAGGGATAAGGGCTGAGTGTGTGGGCACTTCTGAGCCTTGCTGTTACAAGTAGATTCAGTTGTCTGAAAAAACACGTTTATTTCGGGCTGAAAAACACGTTTTGAAAAGTGTGATGTTACTGCCCCATAGCTTACATGGGGTTGACCAAACTTGCAGAAACATGTTTATTTCTGCTGAAAAACACATTTTGACACTTTCTGTACACTGGGGTTAAGGGCTGAGTGTGTGGGCTCTTCTGAGCCTTGCTGTTACATGGGGATTCAGTTGTCTGAAAAAACGCGTTTATTTTTGGCTGAAAAACACGTTTTGAAAAGTGTGATGTTACTGCCCCATAACTTACCTGGGGTTGACCAAACTTGCAGAAACATGTTTATTTCTGCTAAAAAACACGTTTTGACCCTTTCTGCACACTGGGGATAAGGGCTGAGTGTGTGGGCACTTCTGAGCCTTGCTGTTACAAGTAGATTCAGTTGTCTGAAAAAACGCGTTTATTTCGGGCTGAAAAACACGTTTTGAAAAGTGTGATGTTACTGCCCCATAACTTACATGGGGTTGACCAAACTTGCAGAAACATGTTTATTTCTGCTGAAAAACACGTTTTGACACTTTCTGTACACTGGGGTTAAGGGCTGAGTGTGTGGGCTCTTCTGAGCCTTGCTATTACAAGGAGATTCAGTTTTCTGAAAAAACGCGTTTATTTCGGGCTGAAAAACACGTTTTGAAAAGTGTCTTGTTACTGCCCCATAACTTACATGGGGGTGACCAAACTTGCAGAAACATGCTTATTTCTGCTGAAAAACACGTTTGGACACTTTCTGCACACTGGGGTTAAGAGCTGAGTGTGTGGGCTCTTCTGAGCCTAGCAGTTACACTGAGATTCTGCTGTCTGAAAAAACGCGTTTATTTCGGGCTGAAAAACACGTTTTGAAAAGTGTCTTGTTACTGCCCCATAACTTACATGGGGTTGACCAAACTTGCAGAAACATGTTTATTTCTGCTGAAAAACACGTTTGGACACTTTCTGTACACTGGGGTTAAGGGCTGAGTGTGTGGGCTCTTCTGAGCCTTGCTGTTACATGGGGATTCAGTTGTCTGAAAAAACGCGTTTATTTCGGGCTGAAAAACACGTTTTGAAAAGTGTGATGTTACTGCCCCATAACTTACATGGGGTTGACCAAACTTGCAGAAACATGTTTATTTCTGCTGAAAAACACGTTTTGACCCTTTCTGCACACTGGGGTTAAGGGCTGAGTGTGTGGGCACTTCTGAGCCTTGCTGTTACAAGTAGATTCAGTTGCCTGAAAAAACGCGTTTATTTCGGGCTGAAAAACACGTTTTGAAAAGTGTGATGTTACTGCCCCATAACTTACATGGGGTTGACCAAACTTGCAGAAACATGTTTATTTCTGCTGGAAAACACGTTTTGACACTTTCTGTACACTGGGGTTAAGGGCTGAGTGTGTGGGCTCTTCTGAGCCTTGCTATTACAAGGAGATTCAGTTGTCTGAAAAAACGCGTTTATTTCGGGCTGAAAAACACGTTTTGAAAAGTGTCTTGTTACTGCCCCATAACTTACATGGGGTTGACCAAACTTGCAGAAACATGTTTATTTCTGCTGAAAAACACGTTTTGACCCTTTCTGCACACTGGGGTTAAGGGCTGAGTGTGTGGGCACTTCTGAGCCTTGCTGTTACAAGTAGATTCAGTTGTCTCAAAAAACGCGTTTATTTCGGGCTGAAAAACACGTTTTGAAAAGTGTGATGTTACTGCCCCATAGCTTACATGGGGTTGACCAAACTTGCAGAAACATGTTTATTTCTGCTGAAAAACACGTTTTGACCCTTTCTGCACACTGGGGTTAAGGGCTGAGTGTGTGGGCACTTCTGAGCCTTGCTGTTACAAGTAGATTCAGTTGTCTGAAAAAAACGCGTTTATTTCGGGCTAAAAAACACGTTTTGAAAAGTGTGATGTTACTGCCCCATAAGTTACATGGGGTTGACCAAAATTGCAGAAACATGTTTATTTCTGCTGAAAAACACGTTTGGACACTTTCTGTACACTGGGGTTAAGGGCTGAGTGTGTGGGCTCTTCTGAGCCTTGCTGTTACATGGGGATTCAGTTGTCTGAAAAAACGCGTTTATTTCTGGCTGAAAAACACGTTTTGAAAAGTGTGATGTTACTGCCCCATAACTTACATGGGGTTGACCAAACTTGCAGAAACATGTTTATTTCTGCTGAAAAACACGTTTTGACCCTTTCTGCACACTGGGGATAAGGGCTGAGTGTGTGGGCACTTCTGAGCCTTGCTGTTACAAGTAGATTCAGTTGTCTGAAAAAACGCGTTTATTTCGGGCTGAAAAACACGTTTTGAAAAGTGTGATGTTACTGCCCCATAACTTACATGGGGTTGACCAAACTTGCAGAAACATGTTTATTTCTGCTGGAAAACACGTTTTGACACTTTCTGTACACTGGGGTTAAGGGCTGAGTGTGTGGGCTCTTCTGAGCCTTGCTATTACAAGGAGATTCAGTTGTCTGAAAAAACGCGTTTATTTCGGGCTGAAAAACACGTTTTGAAAAGTGTCTTGTTACTGCCCCATAACTTACATGGGGTTGACCAAACTTGCAGAAACATGTTTATTTCTGCTGAAAAACACGTTTTGACCCTTTCTGCACACTGGGGATAAGGGCTGAGTGTGTGGGCACTTCTGAGCCTTGCTGTTACAAGTAGATTCAGTTGTCTGAAAAAACGCGTTTATTTCGGGCTGAAAAACACGTTTTGAAAAGAGTGATGTTACTGCCCCATAAGTTACATGGGGTTGACCAAACTTGCAGAAACATGTTTATTTCTGCTGAAAAACACGTTTTGACACTTTCTGTACACTGGGGTTAAGGGCTGAGTGTGTGGGCTCTTCTGAGCCTTGCTATTACAAGGAGATTCAGTTGTCTGAAAAAACGCGTTTATTTCGGGCTGAAAAACACGTTTTGAAAAGTGTCTTGTTACTGCCCCATAACTTACATGGGGGTGACCAAACTTGCAGAAACATGTTTATTTCTGCTGAAAAACACGTTTGAACACTTTCTGCACACTGGGGATAAGGGCTGAGTGTGTGGGCACTTCTGAGCCTTGCTGTTACAAGTAGATTCAGTTGTCTGAAAAAAC
>NW_027168188.1:0-55634 GCF_040954835.1 Lepisosteus oculatus
GAAGTAAACGCGTTTTTTCAGACAACTGAATCCCCTTGTAATAGCAAGGCTCAGAAGAGCCCACACACTCAGCCCTTAACCCCAGTGTACAGAAAGTGTCAAAACGTGTTTTCCAGCAGAAATAAACATGTTTCTGCAAGTTTGGTCAACCCCATGTAAGTTATGGGGCAGTAACATCACACTTTTCAAAACGTGTTTTTCAGCCCGAAATAAACGCGTTTTTTCAGACAACTGAATCTACTTGTAACAGCAAGGCTCAGAAGTGCCCACACACTCAGCCCTTAACCCCAGTGTGCAGAAAGGGTCAAAACGTGTTTTTCAGCAGAAATAAACATGTTTCTGCAAGTTTGGTCAACCCCATGTAAGTTATGGGGCAGTAACAAGACACTTTTCAAAACGTGTTTTTCAGCCCGAAATAAACGCGTTTTTTCAGACAACTGAATCTCCTTGTAATAGTAAGGCTCAGAAGAGCCCACACACTCAGCCCTTAACCCCAGTGTACAGAAAGTGTCAAAACGTTTTTTCCAGCAGAAATAAACATGTTTCTGCAAGTTTGGTCACCCCCATGTAAGTTATGGGGCAGTAACAAGACACTTTTCAAAACGTGTTTTTCAGCCCGAAATAAACGCGTTTTTTCAGACAACTGAATCTCCTTGTAATAGTAAGGCTCAGAAGAGCCCACACACTCAGCCCTTAACCCCAGTGTACAGAAAGTGTCCAAACGTGTTTTTCAGCAGAAATAAACATGTTTCTGCAAGTTTGGTCACCCCCATGTAAGTTATGGGGCAGTAACAAGACACTTTTCAAAACGTGTTTTTCAGCCCGAAATAAACGCGTTTTTTCAGACAACTGAATCTACTTGTAACAGCAAGGCTCAGAAGTGCCCACACACTCAGCCCTTAACCCCAGTGTGCAGAAAGGGTCAAAACGTGTTTTTCAGCAGAAATAAACATGTTTCTGCAAGTTTGGTCAACCCCATGTAAGTTATGGGGCAGTAACAAGACACTTTTCAAAACGTGTTTTTCAGCCCGAAATAAACGCGTTTTTTCAGACAACTGAATCTCCTTGTAATAGTAAGGCTCAGAAGAGCCCACACACTCAGCCCTTAACCCCAGTGTACAGAAAGTGTCAAAACGTGTTTTCCAGCAGAAATAAACATGTTTCTGCAAGTTTGGTCAACCCCATGTAAGTTATGGGGCAGTAACATCACACTTTTCAAAACGTGTTTTTCAGCCCGAAATAAACGCGTTTTTTCAGACAACTGAATCTACTTGTAACAGCAAGGCTCAGAAGTGCCCACACACTCAGCCCTTAACCCCAGTGTGCAGAAAGGGTCAAAACGTGTTTTTCAGCAGAAATAAACATGTTTCTGCAAGTTTGGTCAACCCCATGTAAGTTATGGGGCAGTAACAAGACACTTTTCAAAACGTGTTTTTCAGCCCGAAATAAACGCGTTTTTTCAGACAACTGAATCTCCTTGTAATAGCAAGGCTCAGAAGAGCCCACACACTCAGCCCTTAACCCCAGTGTACAGAAAGTGTCAAAACGTGTTTTCCAGCAGAAATAAACATGTTTCTGCAAGTTTGGTCAACCCCATGTAAGTTATGGGGCAGTAACATCACACTTTTCAAAACGTGTTTTTCAGCCCGAAATAAACGCGTTTTTTCAGACAACTGAATCTACTTGTAACAGCAAGGCTCAGAAGTGCCCACACACTCAGCCCTTAACCCCAGTGTGCAGAAAGGGTCAAAACGTGTTTTTCAGCAGAAATAAACATGTTTCTGCAAGTTTGGTCAACCCCATGTAAGTTATGGGGCAGTAACAAGACACTTTTCAAAACGTGTTTTTCAGCCCGAAATAAACGCGTTTTTTCAGACAACTGAATCTCCTTGTAATAGCAAGGCTCAGAAGAGCCCACACACTCAGCCCTTAACCCCAGTGTACAGAAAGTGTCAAAACGTGTTTTCCAGCAGAAATAAACATGTTTCTGCAAGTTTGGTCAACCCCATGTAAGTTATGGGGCAGTAACATCACACTTTTCAAAACGTGTTTTTCAGCCCGAAATAAACGCGTTTTTTCAGACAACTGAATCTACTTGTAACAGCAAGGCTCAGAAGTGCCCACACACTCAGCCCTTAACCCCAGTGTGCAGAAAGTGTCAAAACGTGTTTTTCAGCAGAAATAAACATGTTTCTGCAAGTTTGGTCAACCCCATGTAAGTTATGGGGCAGTAACAAGACACTTTTCAAAACGTGTTTTTCAGCCCGAAATAAACGCGTTTTTTCAGACAACTGAATCTCCTTGTAATAGCAAGGCTCAGAAGAGCCCACACACTCAGCCCTTAACCCCAGTGTACAGAAAGTGTCAAAACGTGTTTTCCAGCAGAAATAAACATGTTTCTGCAAGTTTGGTCAACCCCATGTAAGTTATGGGGCAGTAACATCACACTTTTCAAAACGTGTTTTTCAGCCCGAAATAAACGCGTTTTTTCAGACAACTGAATCTACTTGTAACAGCAAGGCTCAGAAGTGCCCACACACTCAGCCCTTAACCCCAGTGTGCAGAAAGGGTCAAAACGTGTTTTTCAGCAGAAATAAACATGTTTCTGCAAGTTTGGTCAACCCCATGTAAGTTATGGGGCAGTAACAAGACACTTTTCAAAACGTGTTTTTCAGCCCGAAATAAACGCGTTTTTTCAGACAGCAGAATCTCAGTGTAACTGCTAGGCTCAGAAGACCCCACACACTCAGCTCTTAACCCCAGTGTGCAGAAAGTGTCCAAACGTGTTTTTCAGCAGAAATAAACATGTTTCTGCAAGTTTGGTCACCCCCATGTAAGTTATGGGGCAGTAACAAGACACTTTTCAAAACGTGTTTTTCAGCCCGAAATAAACGCGTTTTTTCAGACAACTGAATCTCCTTGTAATAGCAAGGCTCAGAAGAGCCCACACACTCAGCCCTTAACCCCAGTGTACAGAAAGTGTCAAAACGTGTTTTCCAGCAGAAATAAACATGTTTCTGCAAGTTTGGTCAACCCCATGTAAGTTATGGGGCAGTAACATCACACTTTTCAAAACGTGTTTTTCAGCCCGAAATAAACGCGTTTTTTCAGACAACTGAATCTACTTGTAACAGCAAGGCTCAGAAGTGCCCACACACTCAGCCCTTAACCCCAGTGTGCAGAAAGTGTCAAAACGTGTTTTCCAGCAGAAATAAACATGTTTCTGCAAGTTTGGTCAACCCCATGTAAGTTATGGGGCAGTAACAAGACACTTTTCAAAACGTGTTTTTCAGCCCGAAATAAACGCGTTTTTTCAGACAACTGAATCTCCTTGTAATAGCAAGGCTCAGAAGAGCCCACACACTCAGCCCTTAACCCCAGTGTACAGAAAGTGTCAAAACGTGTTTTCCAGCAGAAATAAACATGTTTCTGCAAGTTTGGTCAACCCCATGTAAGTTATGGGGCAGTAACAAGACACTTTTCAAAACGTGTTTTTCAGCCCGAAATAAACGCGTTTTTTCATACAACTGAATCTCCTTGTAATAGCAAGGCTCAGAAGTGCCCACACACTCAGCCCTTAAACCCAGTGTGCAGAAAGGGTCAAAACGTGTTTTTCAGCAGAAATAAACATGTTTCTGCAAGTTTGGTCAACCCCATGTAAGTTATGGGGCAGTAACAAGACACTTTTCAAAACGTGTTTTTCAGCCCGAAATAAACGCGTTTTTTCAGACAACTGAATCTCCTTGTAATAGTAAGGCTCAGAAGAGCCCACACACTCAGCCCTTAACCCCAGTGTACAGAAAGTGTCCAAACGTGTTTTTCAGCAGAAATAAACATGTTTCTGCAAGTTTGGTCACCCCCATGTAAGTTATGGGGCAGTAACAAGACACTTTTCAAAACGTGTTTTTCAGCCCGAAATAAACGCGTTTTTTCAGACAACTGAATCTACTTGTAACAGCAAGGCTCAGAAGTGCCCACACACTCAGCCCTTAACCCCAGTGTGCAGAAAGTGTCAAAACGTGTTTTCCAGCAGAAATAAACATGTTTCTGCAAGTTTGGTCAACCCCATGTAAGTTATGGGGCAGTAACAAGACACTTTTCAAAACGTGTTTTTCAGCCCGAAATAAACGCGTTTTTTCAGACAACTGAATCTCCTTGTAATAGCAAGGCTCAGAAGAGCCCACACACTCAGCCCTTAACCCCAGTGTACAGAAAGTGTCAAAACGTGTTTTCCAGCAGAAATAAACATGTTTCTGCAAGTTTGGTCAACCCCATGTAAGTTATGGGGCAGTAACATCACACTTTTCAAAACGTGTTTTTCAGCCCGAAATAAACGCGTTTTTTCAGACAACTGAATCTACTTGTAACAGCAAGGCTCAGAAGTGCCCACACACTCAGCCCTTAACCCCAGTGTGCAGAAAGGGTCAAAACGTGTTTTTCAGCAGAAATAAACATGTTTCTGCAAGTTTGGTCAACCCCATGTAAGTTATGGGGCAGTAACAAGACACTTTTCAAAACGTGTTTTTCAGCCCGAAATAAACGCGTTTTTTCAGACAACTGAATCTCCTTGTAATAGCAAGGCTCAGAAGAGCCCACACACTCAGCCCTTAACCCCAGTGTACAGAAAGTGTCAAAACGTGTTTTCCAGCAGAAATAAACATGTTTCTGCAAGTTTGGTCAACCCCATGTAAGTTATGGGGCAGTAACAAGACACTTTTCAAAACGTGTTTTTCAGCCCGAAATAAACGCGTTTTTTCAGACAACTGAATCTACTTGTAACAGCAAGGCTCAGAAGTGCCCACACACTCAGCCCTTAACCCCAGTGTGCAGAAAGTGTCAAAACGTGTTTTTCAGCAGAAATAAACATGTTTCTGCAAGTTTGGTCAACCCCATGTAAGTTATGGGGCAGTAACAAGACACTTTTCAAAACGTGTTTTTCAGCCCGAAATAAACGCGTTTTTTCAGACAGCAGAATCTCAGTGTAACTGCTAGGCTCAGAAGACCCCACACACTCAGCTCTTAACCCCAGTGTGCAGAAAGTGTCCAAACGTGTTTTTCAGCAGAAATAAACATGTTTCTGCAAGTTTGGTCACCCCCATGTAAGTTATGGGGCAGTAACAAGACACTTTTCAAAACGTGTTTTTCAGCCCGAAATAAACGCGTTTTTTCAGACAACTGAATCTCCTTGTAATAGCAAGGCTCAGAAGAGCCCACACACTCAGCCCTTAACACCAGTGTACAGAAAGTGTCAAAACGTGTTTTCCAGCAGAAATAAACATGTTTCTGCAAGTTTGGTCAACCCTATGTAAGTTATGGGGCAGTAACATCACACTTTTCAAAACGTGTTTTTCAGCCCGAAATAAACGCGTTTTTTCAGACAGCAGAATCTCAGTGTAACTGCTAGGCTCAGAAGACCCCACACACTCAGCTCTTAACCCCAGTGCGCAGAAAGTGTCCAAACGTGTTTTTCAGCAGAATTAAACATGTTTCTGCAAGTTTGGTCACCCCCATGTAAGTTATGGGGCAGTAACAAGACACTTTTCAAAACGTGTTTTTCAGCCCGAAATAAACGCGTTTTTTCAGACAACTGAATCTCCTTGTAATAGCAAGGCTCAGAAGAGCCCACACACTCAGCCCTTAACACCAGTGTACAGAAAGTGTCCAAACGTGTTTTTCAGCAGAAATAAACATGTTTCTTCAAGTTTGGTCACCCCCATGTAAGTTATGGGGCAGTTACAAGACACTTTTCAAAACGTGTTTTTCAGCCCGAAATAAACGCGTTTTTTCAGACAACTGAATCCCCTAGTAATAGCAAGGCTCAGAAGAGCCCACACACTCAGCCCTTAACCCCAGTGTACAGAAAGTGTCAAAACGTGTTTTCCAGCAGAAATAAACATGTTTCTGCAAGTTTGGTCAACCCCATGTAAGTTATGGGGCAGTAACAAGACACTTTTCAAAACGTGTTTTTCAGCCCGAAATAAACGCGTTTTTTCAGACAACTGAATCTCCTTGTAATAGCAAGGCTCAGAAGAGCCCACACACTCAGCCCTTAACCCCAGTGTACAGAAAGTGTCAAAACGTGTTTTCCAGCAGAAATAAACATGTTTCTGCAAGTTTGGTCAACCCCATGTAAGTTATGGGGCAGTAACATCACACTTTTCAAAACGTGTTTTTCAGCCCGAAATAAACGCGTTTTTTCAGACAACTGAATCTACTTGTAACAGCAAGGCTCAGAAGTGCCCACACACTCAGCCCTTAACCCCAGTGTGCAGAAAGGGTCAAAACGTGTTTTTCAGCAGAAATAAACATGTTTCTGCAAGTTTGGTCAACCCCATGTAAGTTATGGGGCAGTAACAAGACACTTTTCAAAACGTGTTTTTCAGCCCGAAATAAACGCGTTTTTTCAGACAACTGAATCTCCTTGTAATAGCAAGGCTCAGAAGAGCCCACACACTCAGCCCTTAACCCCAGTGTACAGAAAGTGTCAAAACGTGTTTTCCAGCAGAAATAAACGTTTCTGCAAGTTTGGTCAACCCCATGTAAGTTATGGGGCAGTAACATCACACTTTTCAAAACGTGTTTTTCAGCCCGAAATAAACGCGTTTTTTCAGACAACTGAATCTACTTGTAACAGCAAGGCTCAGAAGTGCCCACACACTCAGCCCTTAACCCCAGTGTGCAGAAAGTGTCAAAACGTGTTTTTCAGCAGAAATAAACATGTTTCTGCAAGTTTGGTCAACCCCATGTAAGTTATGGGGCAGTAACAAGACACTTTTCAAAACGTGTTTTTCAGCCCGAAATAAACGCGTTTTTTCAGGCAACTGAATCTCCTTGTAATAGCAAGGCTCAGAAGAGCCCACACACTCAGCCCTTAACCCCAGTGTACAGAAAGTGTCAAAACGTGTTTTCCAGCAGAAATAAACATGTTTCTGCAAGTTTGGTCAACCCCATGTAAGTTATGGGGCAGTAACATCACACTTTTCAAAACGTGTTTTTCAGCCCGAAATAAACGCGTTTTTTCAGACAACTGAATCTACTTGTAACAGCAAGGCTCAGAAGTGCCCACACACTCAGCCCTTAACCCCAGTGTGCAGAAAGGGTCAAAACGTGTTTTTCAGCAGAAATAAACATGTTTCTGCAAGTTTGGTCAACCCCATGTAAGTTATGGGGCAGTAACAAGACACTTTTCAAAACGTGTTTTTCAGCCCGAAATAAACGCGTTTTTTCAGACAGCAGAATCTCAGTGTAACTGCTAGGCTCAGAAGACCCCACACACTCAGCTCTTAACCCCAGTGTGCAGAAAGTGTCCAAACGTGTTTTTCAGCAGAAATAAACATGTTTCTGCAAGTTTGGTCACCCCCATGTAAGTTATGGGGCAGTAACAAGACACTTTTCAAAACGTGTTTTTCAGCCCGAAATAAACGCGTTTTTTCAGACAACTGAATCTCCTTGTAATAGCAAGGCTCAGAAGAGCCCACACACTCAGCCCTTAACCCCAGTGTACAGAAAGTGTCAAAACGTGTTTTCCAGCAGAAATAAACATGTTTCTGCAAGTTTGGTCAACCCCATGTAAGTTATGGGGCAGTAACATCACACTTTTCAAAACGTGTTTTTCAGCCCGAAATAAACGCGTTTTTTCAGACAACTGAATCTACTTGTAACAGCAAGGCTCAGAAGTGCCCACACACTCAGCCCTTAACCCCAGTGTGCAGAAAGTGTCAAAACGTGTTTTTCAGCAGAAATAAACATGTTTCTGCAAGTTTGGTCAACCCCATGTAAGTTATGGGGCAGTTACAAGACACTTTTCAAAACATGTTTTTCAGCCCGAAATAAACGCGTTTTTTCAGACAACTGAATCTCCTTGTAATAGCAAGGCTCAGAAGAGCCCACACACTCAGCCCTTAACCCCAGTGTACAGAAAGTGTCAAAACGTGTTTTCCAGCAGAAATAAACATGTTTCTGCAAGTTTGGTCACCCCCATGTAAGTTATGGGGCAGTAACAAGACACTTTTCAAAACGTGTTTTTCAGCCCGAAATAAACGCGTTTTTTCAGACAACTGAATCTACTTGTAACAGCAAGGCTCAGAAGTGCCCACACACTCAGCCCTTAACACCAGCGTACAGAAAGTGTCCAAACGTGTTTTTCAGCAGAAATAAACATGTTTCTGCAAGTTTGGTCACCCCCATGTAAGTTATGGGGCAGTTACAAGACACTTTTCAAAACGTGTTTTTCAGCCCGAAATAAACGCGTTTTTTCAGACAACTGAATCCCCTTGTAATAGCAAGGCTCAGAAGAGCCCACACACTCAGCCCTTAACCCCAGTGTACAGAAAGTGTCAAAACGTGTTTTCCAGCAGAAATAAACATGTTTCTGCAAGTTTGGTCAACCCCATGTAAGTTATGGGGCAGTAACAAGACACTTTTCAAAACGTGTTTTTCAGCCCGAAATAAACGCGTTTTTTCAGACAACTGAATCTCCTTGTAATAGCAAGGCTCAGAAGAGCCCACACACTCAGCCCTTAACCCCAGTGTACAGAAAGTGTCAAAACGTGTTTTCCAGCAGAAATAAACATGTTTCTGCAAGTTTGGTCACCCCCATGTAAGTTATGGGGCAGTAACAAGACACTTTTCAAAACGTGTTTTTCAGCCCGAAATAAACGCGTTTTTTCAGACAACTGAATCTACTTGTAACAGCAAGGCTCAGAAGTGCCCACACACTCAGCCCTTAACCCCAGTGTGCAGAAAGGGTCAAAACGTGTTTTTCAGCAGAAATAAACATGTTTCTGCAAGTTTGGTCAACCCCATGTAAGTTATGGGGCAGTAACAAGACACTTTTCAAAACGTGTTTTTCAGCCCGAAATAAACGCTTTTTTTCAGACAACTGAATCTCCTTGTAATAGCAAGGCTCAGAAGAGCCCACACACTCAGCCCTTAACCCCAGTGTACAGAAAGTGTCAAAACGTGTTTTCCAGCAGAAATAAACATGTTTCTGCAAGTTTGGTCAACCCCATGTAAGTTATGGGGCAGTAACATCACACTTTTCAAAACGTGTTTTTCAGCCCGAAATAAACGCGTTTTTTCAGACAACTGAATCTACTTGTAACAGCAAGGCTCAGAAGTGCCCACACACTCAGCCCTTAACCCCAGTGTGCAGAAAGTGTCAAAACGTGTTTTTCAGCAGAAATAAACATGTTTCTGCAAGTTTGGTCAACCCCATGTAAGTTATGGGGCAGTAACAAGACACTTTTCAAAACGTGTTTTTCAGCCCGAAATAAACGCGTTTTTTCAGACAACTGAATCTACTTGTAATAGCAAGGCTCAGAAGAGCCCACACACTCAGCCCTTAACCCCAGTGTACAGAAAGTGTCAAAACGTGTTTTCCAGCAGAAATAAACATGTTTCTGCAAGTTTGGTCAACCCCATGTAAGTTATGGGGCAGTAACATCACACTTTTCAAAACGTGTTTTTCAGCCCGAAATAAACGCGTTTTTTCAGACAACTGAATCTACTTGTAACAGCAAGGCTCAGAAGTGCCCACACACTCAGCCCTTAACCCCAGTGTGCAGAAAGGGTCAAAACGTGTTTTTCAGCAGAAATAAACATGTTTCTGCAAGTTTGGTCACCCCCATGTAAGTTATGGGGCAGTAACAAGACACTTTTCAAAACCTGTTTTTCAGCCCGAAATAAACGCGTTTTTTCAGACAACTGAATCTCCTTGTAATAGCAAGGCTCAGAAGAGCCCACACACTCAGCCCTTAACACCAGTGTACAGAAAGTGTCCAAACGTGTTTTTCAGCAGAAATAAACATGTTTCTGCAAGTTTGATCACCCCCATGTAAGTTATGGGGCAGTAACAAGACACTTTTCAAAACGTGTTTTTCAGCCCGAAGTAAACGCGTTTTTTCAGACAACTGAATCCCCTTGTAATAGCAAGGCTCAGAAGAGCCCACACACTCAGCCCTTAACCCCAGTGTACAGAAAGTGTCAAAACGTGTTTTCCAGCAGAAATAAACATGTTTCTGCAAGTTTGGTCAACCCCATGTAAGTTATGGGGCAGTAACATCACACTTTTCAAAACGTGTTTTTCAGCCCGAAATAAACGCGTTTTTTCAGACAACTGAATCTACTTGTAACAGCAAGGCTCAGAAGTGCCCACACACTCAGCCCTTAACCCCAGTGTGCAGAAAGTGTCAAAACGTGTTTTCCAGCAGAAATAAACATGTTTCTGCAAGTTTGGTCAACCCCATGTAAGTTATGGGGCAATAACAAGACACTTTTCAAAACGTGTTTTTCAGCCCGAAATAAACGCGTTTTTTCAGACAACTGAATCTCCTTGTAATAGCAAGGCTCAGAAGAGCCCACACACTCAGCCCTTAACCCCAGTGTACAGAAAGTGTCAAAACGTGTTTTCCAGCAGAAATAAACATGTTTCTGCAAGTTTGGTCAACCCCATGTAAGTTATGGGGCAGTAACATCACACTTTTCAAAACGTGTTTTTCAGCCCGAAATAAACGCGTTTTTTCAGACAACTGAATCTACTTGTAACAGCAAGGCTCAGAAGTGCCCACACACTCAGCCCTTAACCCCAGTGTGCAGAAAGGGTCAAAACGTGTTTTTCAGCAGAAATAAACATGTTTCTGCAAGTTTGGTCAACCCCATGTAAGTTATGGGGCAGTAACAAGACACTTTTCAAAACGTGTTTTTCAGCCCGAAATAAACGCGTTTTTTCAGACAACTGAATCTCCTTGTAATAGCAAGGCTCAGAAGAGCCCACACACTCAGCCCTTAACCCCAGTGTACAGAAAGTGTCAAAACGTGTTTTCCAGCAGAAATAAACATGTTTCTGCAAGTTTGGTCAACCCCATGTAAGTTATGGGGCAGTAACAAGACACTTTTCAAAACGTGTTTTTCAGCCCGAAATAAACGCGTTTTTTCAGACAACTGAATCTACTTGTAACAGCAAGGCTCAGAAGTGCCCACACACTCAGCCCTTAACCCCAGTGTGCAGAAAGTGTCAAAACGTGTTTTTCAGCAGAAATAAACATGTTTCTGCAAGTTTGGTCAACCCCATGTAAGTTATGGGGCAGTAACAAGACACTTTTCAAAACGTGTTTTTCAGCCCGAAATAAACGCGTTTTTTTCAGACAGCAGAATCTCAGTGTAACTGCTAGGCTCAGAAGACCCCACACACTCAGCTCTTAACCCCAGTGTGCAGAAAGTGTCCAAACGTGTTTTTCAGCAGAAATAAACATGTTTCTGCAAGTTTGGTCACCCCCATGTAAGTTATGGGGCAGTAACAAGACACTTTTCAAAACGTGTTTTTCAGCCCGAAATAAACGCGTTTTTTCAGACAACTGAATCTCCTTGTAATAGCAAGGCTCAGAAGAGCCCACACACTCAGCCCTTAACACCAGTGTACAGAAAGTGTCAAAACGTGTTTTCCAGCAGAAATAAACATGTTTCTGCAAGTTTGGTCAACCCTATGTAAGTTATGGGGCAGTAACATCACACTTTTCAAAACGTGTTTTTCAGCCCGAAATAAACGCGTTTTTTCAGACAACTGAATCTACTTGTAACAGCAAGGCTCAGAAGTGCCCACACACTCAGCCCTTAACCCCAGTGTGCAGAAAGGGTCAAAACGTGTTTTTCAGCAGAAATAAACATGTTTCTGCAAGTTTGGTCAACCCCATGTAAGTTATGGGGCAGTAACAAGACACTTTTCAAAACGTGTTTTTCAGCCCGAAATAAACGCGTTTTTTCAGACAGCAGAATCTCAGTGTAACTGCTAGGCTCAGAAGACCCCACACACTCAGCTCTTAACCCCAGTGTGCAGAAAGTGTCCAAACGTGTTTTTCAGCAGAAATAAACATGTTTCTGCAAGTTTGGTCACCCCCATGTAAGTTATGGGGCAGTAACAAGACACTTTTCAAAACGTGTTTTTCAGCCCGAAATAAACGCGTTTTTTCAGACAACTGAATCTCCTTGTAATAGCAAGGCTCAGAAGAGCCCACACACTCAGCCCTTAACACCAGTGTACAGAAAGTGTCCAAACGTGTTTTTCAGCAGAAATAAACATGTTTCTTCAAGTTTGGTCACCCCCATGTAAGTTATGGGGCAGTTACAAGACACTTTTCAAAACGTGTTTTTCAGCCCGAAATAAACGCGTTTTTTCAGACAACTGAATCCCCTAGTAATAGCAAGGCTCAGAAGAGCCCACACACTCAGCCCTTAACCCCAGTGTACAGAAAGTGTCAAAACGTGTTTTCCAGCAGAAATAAACATGTTTCTGCAAGTTTGGTCAACCCCATGTAAGTTATGGGGCAGTAACAAGACACTTTTCAAAACGTGTTTTTCAGCCCGAAATAAACGCGTTTTTTCAGACAACTGAATCTCCTTGTAATAGCAAGGCTCAGAAGAGCCCACACACTCAGCCCTTAACCCCAGTGTACAGAAAGTGTCAAAACGTGTTTTCCAGCAGAAATAAACATGTTTCTGCAAGTTTGGTCACCCCCATGTAAGTTATGGGGCAGTAACAAGACACTTTTCAAAACGTGTTTTTCAGCCCGAAATAAACGCGTTTTTTCAGACAACTGAATCTACTTGTAACAGCAAGGCTCAGAAGTGCCCACACACTCAGCCCTTAACCCCAGTGTGCAGAAAGGGTCAAAACGTGTTTTTCAGCAGAAATAAACATGTTTCTGCAAGTTTGGTCAACCCCATGTAAGTTATGGGGCAGTAACAAGACACTTTTCAAAACGTGTTTTTCAGCCCGAAATAAACGCGTTTTTTCAGACAACTGAATCTCCTTGTAATAGCAAGGCTCAGAAGAGCCCACACACTCAGCCCTTAACCCCAGTGTACAGAAAGTGTCAAAACGTGTTTTCCAGCAGAAATAAACATGTTTCTGCAAGTTTGGTCAACCCCATGTAAGTTATGGGGCAGTAACATCACACTTTTCAAAACGTGTTTTTCAGCCCGAAATAAACGCGTTTTTTCAGACAACTGAATCTACTTGTAACAGCAAGGCTCAGAAGTGCCCACACACTCAGCCCTTAACCCCAGTGTGCAGAAAGTGTCAAAACGTGTTTTTCAGCAGAAATAAACATGTTTCTGCAAGTTTGGTCAACCCCATGTAAGTTATGGGGCAGTAACAAGACACTTTTCAAAACGTGTTTTTCAGCCCGAAATAAACGCGTTTTTTCAGACAACTGAATCTCCTTGTAATAGCAAGGCTCAGAAGAGCCCACACACTCAGCCCTTAACCCCAGTGTACAGAAAGTGTCAAAACGTGTTTTCCAGCAGAAATAAACATGTTTCTGCAAGTTTGGTCAACCCCATGTAAGTTATGGGGCAGTAACATCACACTTTTCAAAACCTGTTTTTCAGCCCGAAATAAACGCGTTTTTTCAGACAACTGAATCTACTTGTAACAGCAAGGCTCAGAAGTGCCCACACACTCAGACCTTAACCCCAGTGTGCAGAAAGTGTCAAAACGTGTTTTTCAGCAGAAATAAACATGTTTCTGCAAGTTTGGTCAACCCCATGTAAGTTATGGGGCAGTAACAAGACACTTTTCAAAACGTGTTTTTCAGCCCGAAATAAACGCGTTTTTTCAGACAACTGAATCTCCTTGTAATAGCAAGGCTCAGAAGAGCCCACACACTCAGCCCTTAACCCCAGTGTACAGAAAGTGTCAAAACGTTTTTTCCAGCAGAAATAAACATGTTTCTGCAAGTTTGGTCAACCCCATGTAAGTTATGGGGCAGTAACATCACACTTTTCAAAACGTGTTTTTCAGCCCGAAATAAACGCGTTTTTTCAGACAACTGAATCTACTTGTAACAGCAAGGCTCAGAAGTGCCCACACACTCAGCCCTTAACCCCAGTGTGCAGAAAGGGTCAAAACGTGTTTTTCAGCAGAAATAAACATGTTTCTGCAAGTTTGGTCAACCCCATGTAAGTTATGGGGCAGTAACAAGACACTTTTCAAAACGTGTTTTTCAGCCCGAAATAAACGCGTTTTTTCAGACAACTGAATCTCCTTGTAATAGCAAGGCTCAGAAGAGCCCACACACTCAGCCCTTAACCCCAGTGTACAGAAAGTGTCAAAACGTGTTTTCCAGCAGAAATAAACATGTTTCTGCAAGTTTGGTCAACCCCATGTAAGTTATGGGGCAGTAACAAGACACTTTTCAAAACGTGTTTTTCAGCCCGAAATAAACGCGTTTTTTCAGACAACTGAATCTACTTGTAACAGCAAGGCTCAGAAGTGCCCACACACTCAGACCTTAACCCCAGTGTGCAGAAAGTGTCAAAACGTGTTTTTCAGCAGAAATAAACATGTTTCTGCAAGTTTGGTCAACCCCATGTAAGTTATGGGGCAGTAACAAGACACTTTTCAAAACGTGTTTTTCAGCCCGAAATAAACGCGTTTTTTCAGACAACTGAATCTCCTTGTAATAGCAAGGCTCAGAAGAGCCCACACACTCAGCCCTTAACCCCAGTGTACAGAAAGTGTCAAAACGTGTTTTCCAGCAGAAATAAACATGTTTCTGCAAGTTTGGTCAACCCCATGTAAGTTATGGGGCAGTAACATCACACTTTTCAAAACGTGTTTTTCAGCCCGAAATAAACGCGTTTTTTCAGACAACTGAATCTACTTGTAACAGCAAGGCTCAGAAGTGCCCACACACTCAGCCCTTAACCCCAGTGTGCAGAAAGGGTCAAAACGTGTTTTTCAGCAGAAATAAACATGTTTCTGCAAGTTTGGTCAACCCCATGTAAGTTATGGGGCAGTAACAAGACACTTTTCAAAACGTGTTTTTCAGCCCGAAATAAACGCGTTTTTTCAGACAACTGAATCTCCTTGTAATAGCAAGGCTCAGAAGAGCCCACACACTCAGCCCTTAACCCCAGTGTACAGAAAGTGTCAAAACGTGTTTTCCAGCAGAAATAAACATGTTTCTGCAAGTTTGGTCAACCCCATGTAAGTTATGGGGCAGTAACATCACACTTTTCAAAACGTGTTTTTCAGCCCGAAATAAACGCGTTTTTTCAGACAACTGAATCTACTTGTAACAGCAAGGCTCAGAAGTGCCCACACACTCAGCCCTTAACCCCAGTGTGCAGAAAGTGTCAAAACGTGTTTTTCAGCAGAAATAAACATGTTTCTGCAAGTTTGGTCAACCCCATGTAAGTTATGGGGCAGTAACAAGACACTTTTCAAAACGTGTTTTTCAGCCCGAAATAAACGCGTTTTTTCAGACAGCAGAATCTCAGTGTAACTGCTAGGCTCAGAAGACCCCACACACTCAGCTCTTAACCCCAGTGTGCAGAAAGTGTCCAAACGTGTTTTTCAGCAGAAATAAACATGTTTCTGCAAGTTTGGTCACCCCCATGTAAGTTATGGGGCAGTAACAAGACACTTTTCAAAACGTGTTTTTCAGCCCGAAATAAACGCGTTTTTTCAGACAACTGAATCTCCTTGTAATAGCAAGGCTCAGAAGAGCCCACACACTCAGCCCTTAACCCCAGTGTACAGAAAGTGTCAAAACGTGTTTTCCAGCAGAAATAAACATGTTTCTGCAAGTTTGGTCAACCCCATGTAAGTTATGGGGCAGTAACATCACACTTTTCAAAACGTGTTTTTCAGCCCGAAATAAACGCGTTTTTTCAGACAACTGAATCTACTTGTAACAGCAAGGCTCAGAAGTGCCCACACACTCAGCCCTTAACCCCAGTGTGCAGAAAGTGTCAAAACGTGTTTTTCAGCAGAAATAAACATGTTTCTGCAAGTTTGGTCAACCCCATGTAAGTTATGGGGCAGTAACAAGACACTTTTCAAAACGTGTTTTTCAGCCCGAAATAAACGCGTTTTTTCAGACAACTGAATCTCCTTGTAATAGCAAGGCTCAGAAGAGCCCACACACTCAGCCCTTAACCCCAGTGTACAGAAAGTGTCAAAACGTGTTTTCCAGCAGAAATAAACATGTTTCTGCAAGTTTGGTCAACCCTATGTAAGTTATGGGGCAGTAACATCACACTTTTCAAAACGTGTTTTTCAGCCCGAAATAAACGCGTTTTTTCAGACAACTGAATCTACTTGTAACAGCAAGGCTCAGAAGTGCCCACACACTCAGCCCTTAACCCCAGTGTGCAGAAAGGGTCAAAACGTGTTTTTCAGCAGAAATAAACATGTTTCTGCAAGTTTGGTCAACCCCATGTAAGTTATGGGGCAGTAACAAGACACTTTTCAAAACGTGTTTTTCAGCCCGAAATAAACGCGTTTTTTCAGACAGCAGAATCTCAGTGTAACTGCTAGGCTCAGAAGACCCCACACACTCAGCTCTTAACCCCAGTGTGCAGAAAGTGTCCAAACGTGTTTTTCAGCAGAAATAAACATGTTTCTGCAAGTTTGGTCACCCCCATGTAAGTTATGGGGCAGTAACAAGACACTTTTCAAAACGTGTTTTTCAGCCCGAAATAAACGCGTTTTTTCAGACAACTGAATCTCCTTGTAATAGCAAGGCTCAGAAGAGCCCACACACTCAGCCCTTAACACCAGTGTACAGAAAGTGTCCAAACGTGTTTTTCAGCAGAAATAAACATGTTTCTTCAAGTTTGGTCACCCCCATGTAAGTTATGGGGCAGTTACAAGACACTTTTCAAAACGTGTTTTTCAGCCCGAAATAAACGCGTTTTTTCAGACAACTGAATCCCCTAGTAATAGCAAGGCTCAGAAGAGCCCACACACTCAGCCCTTAACCCCAGTGTACAGAAAGTGTCAAAACGTGTTTTCCAGCAGAAATAAACATGTTTCTGCAAGTTTGGTCAACCCCATGTAAGTTATGGGGCAGTAACAAGACACTTTTCAAAACGTGTTTTTCAGCCCGAAATAAACGCGTTTTTTCAGACAACTGAATCTCCTTGTAATAGCAAGGCTCAGAAGAGCCCACACACTCAGCCCTTAACCCCAGTGTACAGAAAGTGTCAAAACGTGTTTTCCAGCAGAAATAAACATGTTTCTGCAAGTTTGGTCACCCCCATGTAAGTTATGGGGCAGTAACAAGACACTTTTCAAAACGTGTTTTTCAGCCCGAAATAAACGCGTTTTTTCAGACAACTGAATCTACTTGTAACAGCAAGGCTCAGAAGTGCCCACACACTCAGCCCTTAACCCCAGTGTGCAGAAAGGGTCAAAACGTGTTTTTCAGCAGAAATAAACATGTTTCTGCAAGTTTGGTCAACCCCATGTAAGTTATGGGGCAGTAACAAGACACTTTTCAAAACGTGTTTTTCAGCCCGAAATAAACGCGTTTTTTCAGACAACTGAATCTCCTTGTAATAGCAAGGCTCAGAAGAGCCCACACACTCAGCCCTTAACCCCAGTGTACAGAAAGTGTCAAAACGTGTTTTCCAGCAGAAATAAACATGTTTCTGCAAGTTTGGTCAACCCCATGTAAGTTATGGGGCAGTAACATCACACTTTTCAAAACGTGTTTTTCAGCCCGAAATAAACGCGTTTTTTCAGACAACTGAATCTACTTGTAACAGCAAGGCTCAGAAGTGCCCACACACTCAGCCCTTAACCCCAGTGTGCAGAAAGTGTCAAAACGTGTTTTTCAGCAGAAATAAACATGTTTCTGCAAGTTTGGTCAACCCCATGTAAGTTATGGGGCAGTAACAAGACACTTTTCAAAACGTGTTTTTCAGCCCGAAATAAACGCGTTTTTTCAGACAACTGAATCTCCTTGTAATAGCAAGGCTCAGAAGAGCCCACACACTCAGCCCTTAACCCCAGTGTACAGAAAGTGTCAAAACGTGTTTTCCAGCAGAAATAAACATGTTTCTGCAAGTTTGGTCAACCCCATGTAAGTTATGGGGCAGTAACATCACACTTTTCAAAACCTGTTTTTCAGCCCGAAATAAACGCGTTTTTTCAGACAACTGAATCTACTTGTAACAGCAAGGCTCAGAAGTGCCCACACACTCAGACCTTAACCCCAGTGTGCAGAAAGTGTCAAAACGTGTTTTTCAGCAGAAATAAACATGTTTCTGCAAGTTTGGTCAACCCCATGTAAGTTATGGGGCAGTAACAAGACACTTTTCAAAACGTGTTTTTCAGCCCGAAATAAACGCGTTTTTTCAGACAACTGAATCTCCTTGTAATAGCAAGGCTCAGAAGAGCCCACACACTCAGCCCTTAACCCCAGTGTACAGAAAGTGTCAAAACGTTTTTTCCAGCAGAAATAAACATGTTTCTGCAAGTTTGGTCAACCCCATGTAAGTTATGGGGCAGTAACATCACACTTTTCAAAACGTGTTTTTCAGCCCGAAATAAACGCGTTTTTTCAGACAACTGAATCTACTTGTAACAGCAAGGCTCAGAAGTGCCCACACACTCAGCCCTTAACCCCAGTGTGCAGAAAGGGTCAAAACGTGTTTTTCAGCAGAAATAAACATGTTTCTGCAAGTTTGGTCAACCCCATGTAAGTTATGGGGCAGTAACAAGACACTTTTCAAAACGTGTTTTTCAGCCCGAAATAAACGCGTTTTTTCAGACAACTGAATCTCCTTGTAATAGCAAGGCTCAGAAGAGCCCACACACTCAGCCCTTAACCCCAGTGTACAGAAAGTGTCAAAACGTGTTTTCCAGCAGAAATAAACATGTTTCTGCAAGTTTGGTCAACCCCATGTAAGTTATGGGGCAGTAACAAGACACTTTTCAAAACGTGTTTTTCAGCCCGAAATAAACGCGTTTTTTCAGACAACTGAATCTACTTGTAACAGCAAGGCTCAGAAGTGCCCACACACTCAGCCCTTAACCCCAGTGTGCAGAAAGTGTCAAAACGTGTTTTTCAGCAGAAATAAACATGTTTCTGCAAGTTTGGTCAACCCCATGTAAGTTATGGGGCAGTAACAAGACACTTTTCAAAACGTGTTTTTCAGCCCGAAATAAACGCGTTTTTTCAGACAGCAGAATCTCAGTGTAACTGCTAGGCTCAGAAGACCCCACACACTCAGCTCTTAACCCCAGTGTGCAGAAAGTGTCCAAACGTGTTTTTCAGCAGAAATAAACATGTTTCTGCAAGTTTGGTCACCCCCATGTAAGTTATGGGGCAGTAACAAGACACTTTTCAAAACGTGTTTTTCAGCCCGAAATAAACGCGTTTTTTCAGACAACTGAATCTCCTTGTAATAGCAAGGCTCAGAAGAGCCCACACACTCAGCCCTTAACCCCAGTGTACAGAAAGTGTCAAAACGTGTTTTCCAGCAGAAATAAACATGTTTCTGCAAGTTTGGTCAACCCCATGTAAGTTATGGGGCAGTAACATCACACTTTTCAAAACGTGTTTTTCAGCCCGAAATAAACGCGTTTTTTCAGACAACTGAATCTACTTGTAACAGCAAGGCTCAGAAGTGCCCACACACTCAGCCCTTAACCCCAGTGTGCAGAAAGTGTCAAAACGTGTTTTTCAGCAGAAATAAACATGTTTCTGCAAGTTTGGTCAACCCCATGTAAGTTATGGGGCAGTAACAAGACACTTTTCAAAACGTGTTTTTCAGCCCGAAATAAACGCGTTTTTTCAGACAACTGAATCTCCTTGTAATAGCAAGGCTCAGAAGAGCCCACACACTCAGCCCTTAACCCCAGTGTACAGAAAGTGTCAAAACGTGTTTTCCAGCAGAAATAAACATGTTTCTGCAAGTTTGGTCAACCCTATGTAAGTTATGGGGCAGTAACATCACACTTTTCAAAACGTGTTTTTCAGCCCGAAATAAACGCGTTTTTTCAGACAACTGAATCTACTTGTAACAGCAAGGCTCAGAAGTGCCCACACACTCAGCCCTTAACCCCAGTGTGCAGAAAGGGTCAAAACGTGTTTTTCAGCAGAAATAAACATGTTTCTGCAAGTTTGGTCAACCCCATGTAAGTTATGGGGCAGTAACAAGACACTTTTCAAAACGTGTTTTTCAGCCCGAAATAAACGCGTTTTTTCAGACAGCAGAATCTCAGTGTAACTGCTAGGCTCAGAAGACCCCACACACTCAGCTCTTAACCCCAGTGTGCAGAAAGTGTCCAAACGTGTTTTTCAGCAGAAATAAACATGTTTCTGCAAGTTTGGTCACCCCCATGTAAGTTATGGGGCAGTAACAAGACACTTTTCAAAACGTGTTTTTCAGCCCGAAATAAACGCGTTTTTTCAGACAACTGAATCTCCTTGTAATAGCAAGGCTCAGAAGAGCCCACACACTCAGCCCTTAACACCAGTGTACAGAAAGTGTCCAAACGTGTTTTTCAGCAGAAATAAACATGTTTCTTCAAGTTTGGTCACCCCCATGTAAGTTATGGGGCAGTTACAAGACACTTTTCAAAACGTGTTTTTCAGCCCGAAATAAACGCGTTTTTTCAGACAACTGAATCCCCTAGTAATAGCAAGGCTCAGAAGAGCCCACACACTCAGCCCTTAACCCCAGTGTACAGAAAGTGTCAAAACGTGTTTTCCAGCAGAAATAAACATGTTTCTGCAAGTTTGGTCAACCCCATGTAAGTTATGGGGCAGTAACAAGACACTTTTCAAAACGTGTTTTTCAGCCCGAAATAAACGCGTTTTTTCAGACAACTGAATCTCCTTGTAATAGCAAGGCTCAGAAGAGCCCACACACTCAGCCCTTAACCCCAGTGTACAGAAAGTGTCAAAACGTGTTTTCCAGCAGAAATAAACATGTTTCTGCAAGTTTGGTCACCCCCATGTAAGTTATGGGGCAGTAACAAGACACTTTTCAAAACGTGTTTTTCAGCCCGAAATAAACGCGTTTTTTCAGACAACTGAATCTACTTGTAACAGCAAGGCTCAGAAGTGCCCACACACTCAGCCCTTAACCCCAGTGTGCAGAAAGGGTCAAAACGTGTTTTTCAGCAGAAATAAACATGTTTCTGCAAGTTTGGTCAACCCCATGTAAGTTATGGGGCAGTAACAAGACACTTTTCAAAACGTGTTTTTCAGCCCGAAATAAACGCGTTTTTTCAGACAACTGAATCTCCTTGTAATAGCAAGGCTCAGAAGAGCCCACACACTCAGCCCTTAACCCCAGTGTACAGAAAGTGTCAAAACGTGTTTTCCAGCAGAAATAAACATGTTTCTGCAAGTTTGGTCAACCCCATGTAAGTTATGGGGCAGTAACATCACACTTTTCAAAACGTGTTTTTCAGCCCGAAATAAACGCGTTTTTTCAGACAACTGAATCTACTTGTAACAGCAAGGCTCAGAAGTGCCCACACACTCAGCCCTTAACCCCAGTGTGCAGAAAGTGTCAAAACGTGTTTTTCAGCAGAAATAAACATGTTTCTGCAAGTTTGGTCAACCCCATGTAAGTTATGGGGCAGTAACAAGACACTTTTCAAAACGTGTTTTTCAGCCCGAAATAAACGCGTTTTTTCAGACAACTGAATCTCCTTGTAATAGCAAGGCTCAGAAGAGCCCACACACTCAGCCCTTAACCCCAGTGTACAGAAAGTGTCAAAACGTGTTTTCCAGCAGAAATAAACATGTTTCTGCAAGTTTGGTCAACCCCATGTAAGTTATGGGGCAGTAACATCACACTTTTCAAAACCTGTTTTTCAGCCCGAAATAAACGCGTTTTTTCAGACAACTGAATCTACTTGTAACAGCAAGGCTCAGAAGTGCCCACACACTCAGACCTTAACCCCAGTGTGCAGAAAGTGTCAAAACGTGTTTTTCAGCAGAAATAAACATGTTTCTGCAAGTTTGGTCAACCCCATGTAAGTTATGGGGCAGTAACAAGACACTTTTCAAAACGTGTTTTTCAGCCCGAAATAAACGCGTTTTTTCAGACAACTGAATCTCCTTGTAATAGCAAGGCTCAGAAGAGCCCACACACTCAGCCCTTAACCCCAGTGTACAGAAAGTGTCAAAACGTTTTTTCCAGCAGAAATAAACATGTTTCTGCAAGTTTGGTCAACCCCATGTAAGTTATGGGGCAGTAACATCACACTTTTCAAAACGTGTTTTTCAGCCCGAAATAAACGCGTTTTTTCAGACAACTGAATCTACTTGTAACAGCAAGGCTCAGAAGTGCCCACACACTCAGCCCTTAACCCCAGTGTGCAGAAAGGGTCAAAACGTGTTTTTCAGCAGAAATAAACATGTTTCTGCAAGTTTGGTCAACCCCATGTAAGTTATGGGGCAGTAACAAGACACTTTTCAAAACGTGTTTTTCAGCCCGAAATAAACGCGTTTTTTCAGACAACTGAATCTCCTTGTAATAGCAAGGCTCAGAAGAGCCCACACACTCAGCCCTTAACCCCAGTGTACAGAAAGTGTCAAAACGTGTTTTCCAGCAGAAATAAACATGTTTCTGCAAGTTTGGTCAACCCCATGTAAGTTATGGGGCAGTAACAAGACACTTTTCAAAACGTGTTTTTCAGCCCGAAATAAACGCGTTTTTTCAGACAACTGAATCTACTTGTAACAGCAAGGCTCAGAAGTGCCCACACACTCAGACCTTAACCCCAGTGTGCAGAAAGTGTCAAAACGTGTTTTTCAGCAGAAATAAACATGTTTCTGCAAGTTTGGTCAACCCCATGTAAGTTATGGGGCAGTAACAAGACACTTTTCAAAACGTGTTTTTCAGCCCGAAATAAACGCGTTTTTTCAGACAACTGAATCTCCTTGTAATAGCAAGGCTCAGAAGAGCCCACACACTCAGCCCTTAACCCCAGTGTACAGAAAGTGTCAAAACGTGTTTTCCAGCAGAAATAAACATGTTTCTGCAAGTTTGGTCAACCCCATGTAAGTTATGGGGCAGTAACATCACACTTTTCAAAACGTGTTTTTCAGCCCGAAATAAACGCGTTTTTTCAGACAACTGAATCTACTTGTAACAGCAAGGCTCAGAAGTGCCCACACACTCAGCCCTTAACCCCAGTGTGCAGAAAGGGTCAAAACGTGTTTTTCAGCAGAAATAAACATGTTTCTGCAAGTTTGGTCAACCCCATGTAAGTTATGGGGCAGTAACAAGACACTTTTCAAAACGTGTTTTTCAGCCCGAAATAAACGCGTTTTTTCAGACAACTGAATCTCCTTGTAATAGCAAGGCTCAGAAGAGCCCACACACTCAGCCCTTAACCCCAGTGTACAGAAAGTGTCAAAACGTGTTTTCCAGCAGAAATAAACATGTTTCTGCAAGTTTGGTCAACCCCATGTAAGTTATGGGGCAGTAACATCACACTTTTCAAAACGTGTTTTTCAGCCCGAAATAAACGCGTTTTTTCAGACAACTGAATCTACTTGTAACAGCAAGGCTCAGAAGTGCCCACACACTCAGCCCTTAACCCCAGTGTGCAGAAAGTGTCAAAACGTGTTTTTCAGCAGAAATAAACATGTTTCTGCAAGTTTGGTCAACCCCATGTAAGTTATGGGGCAGTAACAAGACACTTTTCAAAACGTGTTTTTCAGCCCGAAATAAACGCGTTTTTTCAGACAGCAGAATCTCAGTGTAACTGCTAGGCTCAGAAGACCCCACACACTCAGCTCTTAACCCCAGTGTGCAGAAAGTGTCCAAACGTGTTTTTCAGCAGAAATAAACATGTTTCTGCAAGTTTGGTCACCCCCATGTAAGTTATGGGGCAGTAACAAGACACTTTTCAAAACGTGTTTTTCAGCCCGAAATAAACGCGTTTTTTCAGACAACTGAATCTCCTTGTAATAGCAAGGCTCAGAAGAGCCCACACACTCAGCCCTTAACCCCAGTGTACAGAAAGTGTCAAAACGTGTTTTCCAGCAGAAATAAACATGTTTCTGCAAGTTTGGTCAACCCCATGTAAGTTATGGGGCAGTAACATCACACTTTTCAAAACGTGTTTT
This sequence comes from Lepisosteus oculatus, assembly GCF_040954835.1. Classification (NCBI taxonomy): domain Eukaryota; kingdom Metazoa; phylum Chordata; class Actinopteri; order Semionotiformes; family Lepisosteidae; genus Lepisosteus; species Lepisosteus oculatus. Next base: position 23,889 of record NW_027168188.1, read on the forward strand.
TCAGCCCGAAATAAACGCGTTTTTTCAGACAACTGAATCTACTTGTAACAGCAAGGCTCAGAAGTGCCCACACACTCAGCCCTTAACCCCAGTGTGCAGAAAGTGTCAAAACGTGTTTTTCAGCAGAAATAAACATGTTTCTGCAAGTTTGGTCAACCCCATGTAAGTTATGGGGCAGTAACAAGACACTTTTCAAAACGTGTTTTTCAGCCCGAAATAAACGCGTTTTTTCAGACAACTGAATCTCCTTGTAATAGCAAGGCTCAGAAGAGCCCACACACTCAGCCCTTAACCCCAGTGTACAGAAAGTGTCAAAACGTGTTTTCCAGCAGAAATAAACATGTTTCTGCAAGTTTGGTCAACCCTATGTAAGTTATGGGGCAGTAACATCACACTTTTCAAAACGTGTTTTTCAGCCCGAAATAAACGCGTTTTTTCAGACAACTGAATCTACTTGTAACAGCAAGGCTCAGAAGTGCCCACACACTCAGCCCTTAACCCCAGTGTGCAGAAAGGGTCAAAACGTGTTTTTCAGCAGAAATAAACATGTTTCTGCAAGTTTGGTCAACCCCATGTAAGTTATGGGGCAGTAACAAGACACTTTTCAAAACGTGTTTTTCAGCCCGAAATAAACGCGTTTTTTCAGACAGCAGAATCTCAGTGTAACTGCTAGGCTCAGAAGACCCCACACACTCAGCTCTTAACCCCAGTGTGCAGAAAGTGTCCAAACGTGTTTTTCAGCAGAAATAAACATGTTTCTGCAAGTTTGGTCACCCCCATGTAAGTTATGGGGCAGTAACAAGACACTTTTCAAAACGTGTTTTTCAGCCCGAAATAAACGCGTTTTTTCAGACAACTGAATCTCCTTGTAATAGCAAGGCTCAGAAGAGCCCACACACTCAGCCCTTAACACCAGTGTACAGAAAGTGTCCAAACGTGTTTTTCAGCAGAAATAAACATGTTTCTGCAAGTTTGGTCACCCCCATGTAAGTTATGGGGCAGTTACAAGACACTTTTCAAAACGTGTTTTTCAGCCCGAAATAAACGCGTTTTTTCAGACAACTGAATCCCCTTGTAATAGCAAGGCTCAGAAGAGCCCACACACTCAGCCCTTAACCCCAGTGTACAGAAAGTGTCAAAACGTGTTTTCCAGCAGAAATAAACATGTTTCTGCAAGTTTGGTCACCCCCATGTAAGTTATGGGGCAGTAACAAGACACTTTTCAAAACGTGTTTTTCAGCCCGAAATAAACGCGTTTTTTCAGACAACTGAATCTACTTGTAACAGCAAGGCTCAGAAGTGCCCACACACTCAGCCCTTAACCCCAGTGTGCAGAAAGTGTCAAAACGTGTTTTTCAGCAGAAATAAACATGTTTCTGCAAGTTTGGTCAACCCTATGTAAGTTATGGGGCAGTAACATCACACTTTTCAAAACGTGTTTTTCAGCCCGAAATAAACGCGTTTTTTCAGACAACTGAATCTACTTGTAACAGCAAGGCTCAGAAGTGCCCACACACTCAGCCCTTAACCCCAGTGTGCAGAAAGGGTCAAAACGTGTTTTTCAGCAGAAATAAACATGTTTCTGCAAGTTTGGTCAACCCCATGTAAGTTATGGGGCAGTAACAAGACACTTTTCAAAACGTGTTTTTCAGCCCGAAATAAACGCGTTTTTTCAGACAGCAGAATCTCAGTGTAACTGCTAGGCTCAGAAGACCCCACACACTCAGCTCTTAACCCCAGTGTGCAGAAAGTGTCCAAACGTGTTTTTCAGCAGAAATAAACATGTTTCTGCAAGTTTGGTCACCCCCATGTAAGTTATGGGGCAGTAACAAGACACTTTTCAAAACGTGTTTTTCAGCCCGAAATAAACGCGTTTTTTCAGACAACTGAATCTCCTTGTAATAGCAAGGCTCAGAAGAGCCCACACACTCAGCCCTTAACACCAGTGTACAGAAAGTGTCCAAACGTGTTTTTCAGCAGAAATAAACATGTTTCTGCAAGTTTGGTCACCCCCATGTAAGTTATGGGGCAGTTACAAGACACTTTTCAAAACGTGTTTTTCAGCCCGAAATAAACGCGTTTTTTCAGACAACTGAATCCCCTTGTAATAGCAAGGCTCAGAAGAGCCCACACACTCAGCCCTTAACCCCAGTGTACAGAAAGTGTCAAAACGTGTTTTCCAGCAGAAATAAACATGTTTCTGCAAGTTTGGTCAACCCCATGTAAGTTATGGGGCAGTAACAAGACACTTTTCAAAACGTGTTTTTCAGCCCGAAATAAACGCGTTTTTTCAGACAACTGAATCTCCTTGTAATAGCAAGGCTCAGAAGAGCCCACACACTCAGCCCTTAACCCCAGTGTACAGAAAGTGTCAAAACGTGTTTTCCAGCAGAAATAAACATGTTTCTGCAAGTTTGGTCAACCCCATGTAAGTTATGGGGCAGTAACATCACACTTTTCAAAACGTGTTTTTCAGCCCGAAATAAACGCGTTTTTTCAGACAACTGAATCTACTTGTAACAGCAAGGCTCAGAAGTGCCCACACACTCAGCCCTTAACCCCAGTGTGCAGAAAGGGTCAAAACGTGTTTTTCAGCAGAAATAAACATGTTTCTGCAGGTTTGGTCAACCCCATGTAAGTTATGGGGCAGTAACAAGACACTTTTCAAAACGTGTTTTTCAGCCCGAAATAAACGCGTTTTTTCAGACAGCAGAATCTCAGTGTAACTGCTAGGCTCAGAAGACCCCACACACTCAGCTCTTAACCCCAGTGTGCAGAAAGTGTCCAAACGTGTTTTTCAGCAGAAATAAACATGTTTCTGCAAGTTTGGTCACCCCCATGTAAGTTATGGGGCAGTAACAAGACACTTTTCAAAACGTGTTTTTCAGCCCGAAATAAACGCGTTTTTTCAGACAACTGAATCTCCTTGTAATAGCAAGGCTCAGAAGAGCCCACACACTCAGCCCTTAACACCAGTGTACAGAAAGTGTCCAAACGTGTTTTTCAGCAGAAATAAACATGTTTCTGCAAGTTTGGTCACCCCCATGTAAGTTATGGGGCAGTTACAAGACACTTTTCAAAACGTGTTTTTCAGCCCGAAATAAACGCGTTTTTTCAGACAACTGAATCCCCTTGTAATAGCAAGGCTCAGAAGAGCCCACACACTCAGCCCTTAACCCCAGTGTACAGAAAGTGTCAAAACGTGTTTTCCAGCAGAAATAAACATGTTTCTGCAAGTTTGGTCAACCCCATGTAAGTTATGGGGCAGTAACAAGACACTTTTCAAAACGTGTTTTTCAGCCCGAAATAAACGCGTTTTTTCAGACAACTGAATCTCCTTGTAATAGCAAGGCTCAGAAGAGCCCACACACTCAGCCCTTAACCCCAGTGTACAGAAAGTGTCCAAACGTGTTTTCCAGCAGAAATAAACATGTTTCTGCAAGTTTGGTCAACCCCATGTAAGTTATGGGGCAGTAACATCACACTTTTCAAAACGTGTTTTTCAGCCCGAAATAAACGCGTTTTTTCAGACAACTGAATCTACTTGTAACAGCAAGGCTCAGAAGTGCCCACACACTCAGCCCTTAACCCCAGTGTGCAGAAAGGGTCAAAACGTGTTTTTCAGCAGAAATAAACATGTTTCTGCAAGTTTGGTCAACCCCATGTAAGTTATGGGGCAGTAACAAGACACTTTTCAAAACGTGTTTTTCAGCCCGAAATAAACGCGTTTTTTCAGACAACTGAATCTCCTTGTAATAGCAAGGCTCAGAAGAGCCCACACACTCAGCCCTTAACCCCAGTGTACAGAAAGTGTCAAAACGTGTTTTCCAGCAGAAATAAACATGTTTCTGCAAGTTTGGTCAACCCCATGTAAGTTATGGGGCAGTAACATCACACTTTTCAAAACGTGTTTTTCAGCCCGAAATAAACGCGTTTTTTCAGACAACTGAATCTACTTGTAACAGCAAGGCTCAGAAGTGCCCACACACTCAGCCCTTAACCCCAGTGTGCAGAAAGGGTCAAAACGTGTTTTTCAGCAGAAATAAACATGTTTCTGCAAGTTTGGTCAACCCCATGTAAGTTATGGGGCAGTAACAAGACACTTTTCAAAACGTGTTTTTCAGCCCGAAATAAACGCGTTTTTTTCAGACAACTGAATCTCCTTGTAATAGCAAGGCTCAGAAGAGCCCACACACTCAGCCCTTAACCCCAGTGTACAGAAAGTGTCAAAACGTGTTTTCCAGCAGAAATAAACATGTTTCTGCAAGTTTGGTCAACCCCATGTAAGTTATGGGGCAGTAACATCACACTTTTCAAAACGTGTTTTTCAGCCCGAAATAAACGCGTTTTTTCAGACAACTGAATCTACTTGTAACAGCAAGGCTCAGAAGTGCCCACACACTCAGCCCTTAACCCCAGTGTGCAGAAAGTGTCAAAACGTGTTTTTCAGCAGAAATAAACATGTTTCTGCAAGTTTGGTCAACCCCATGTAAGTTATGGGGCAGTAACAAGACACTTTTCAAAACGTGTTTTTCAGCCCGAAATAAACGCGTTTTTTCAGACAACTGAATCTCCTTGTAATAGCAAGGCTCAGAAGAGCCCACACACTCAGCCCTTAACCCCAGTGTACAGAAAGTGTCAAAACGTGTTTTCCAGCAGAAATAAACATGTTTCTGCAAGTTTGGTCAACCCCATGTAAGTTATGGGGCAGTAACATCACACTTTTCAAAACGTGTTTTTCAGCCCGAAATAAACGCGTTTTTTCAGACAGTAGAATCTCAGTGTAACTGCTAGGCTCAGAAGACCCCACACACTCAGCTCTTAACCCCAGTGTGCAGAAAGGGTCAAAACGTGTTTTTCAGCAGAAATAAACATGTTTCTGCAAGTTTGGTCAACCCCATGTAAGTTATGGGGCAGTAACAAGACACTTTTCAAAACGTGTTTTTCAGCCCGAAATAAACGCGTTTTTTTCAGACAACTGAATCTCCTTGTAATAGCAAGGCTCAGAAGAGCCCACACACTCAGCCCTTAACCCCAGTGTACAGAAAGTGTCAAAACGTGTTTTCCAGCAGAAATAAACATGTTTCTGCAAGTTTGGTCAACCCCATGTAAGTTATGGGGCAGTAACATCACACTTTTCAAAACGTGTTTTTCAGCCCGAAATAAACGCGTTTTTTCAGACAACTGAATCTACTTGTAACAGCAAGGCTCAGAAGTGCCCACACACTCAGCCCTTAACCCCAGTGTGCAGAAAGTGTCAAAACGTGTTTTTCAGCAGAAATAAACATGTTTCTGCAAGTTTGGTCAACCCCATGTAAGTTATGGGGCAGTAACAAGACACTTTTCAAAACGTGTTTTTCAGCCCGAAATAAACGCGTTTTTTCAGACAACTGAATCTCCTTGTAATAGCAAGGCTCAGAAGAGCCCACACACTCAGCCCTTAACCCCAGTGTACAGAAAGTGTCAAAACGTGTTTTCCAGCAGAAATAAACATGTTTCTGCAAGTTTGGTCAACCCCATGTAAGTTATGGGGCAGTAACATCACACTTTTCAAAACGTGTTTTTCAGCCCGAAATAAACGCGTTTTTTCAGACAACTGAATCTACTTGTAACAGCAAGGCTCAGAAGTGCCCACACACTCAGCCCTTAACCCCAGTGTGCAGAAAGGGTCAAAACGTGTTTTTCAGCAGAAATAAACATGTTTCTGCAAGTTTGGTCAACCCCATGTAAGTTATGGGGCAGTAACAAGACACTTTTCAAAACGTGTTTTTCAGCCCGAAATAAACGCGTTTTTTCAGACAGTAGAATCTCAGTGTAACTGCTAGGCTCAGAAGACCCCACACACTCAGCTCTTAACCCCAGTGTGCAGAAAGTGTCCAAACGTGTTTTTCAGCAGAAATAAACATGTTTCTGCAAGTTTGGTCACCCCCATGTAAGTTATGGGGCAGTAACAAGACACTTTTCAAAACGTGTTTTTCAGCCCGAAATAAACGCGTTTTTTCAGACAACTGAATCTCCTTGTAATAGCAAGGCTCAGAAGAGCCCACACACTCAGCTCTTAACCCCAGTGTACAGAAAGTGTCAAAACGTGTTTTCCAGCAGAAATAAACATGTTTCTGCAAGTTTGGTCAACCCCATGTAAGTTATGGGGCAGTAACATCACACTTTTCAAAACGTGTTTTTCAGCCCGAAATAAACGCGTTTTTTCAGACAACTGAATCTACTTGTAACAGCAAGGCTCAGAAGTGCCCACACACTCAGCCCTTAACCCCAGTGTGCAGAAAGTGTCAAAACGTGTTTTTCAGCAGAAATAAACATGTTTCTGCAAGTTTGGTCAACCCCATGTAAGTTATGGGGCAGTAACAAGACACTTTTCAAAACGTGTTTTTCAGCCCGAAATAAACGCGTTTTTTCAGACAACTGAATCTCCTTGTAATAGCAAGGCTCAGAAGAGCCCACACACTCAGCCCTTAACCCCAGTGTACAGAAAGTGTCAAAACGTGTTTTCCAGCAGAAATAAACATGTTTCTGCAAGTTTGGTCAACCCTATGTAAGTTATGGGGCAGTAACATCACACTTTTCAAAACGTGTTTTTCAGCCCGAAATAAACGCGTTTTTTCAGACAACTGAATCTACTTGTAACAGCAAGGCTCAGAAGTGCCCACACACTCAGCCCTTAACCCCAGTGTGCAGAAAGGGTCAAAACGTGTTTTTCAGCAGAAATAAACATGTTTCTGCAAGTTTGGTCAACCCCATGTAAGTTATGGGGCAGTAACAAGACACTTTTCAAAACGTGTTTTTCAGCCCGAAATAAACGCGTTTTTTCAGACAGCAGAATCTCAGTGTAACTGCTAGGCTCAGAAGACCCCACACACTCAGCTCTTAACCCCAGTGTGCAGAAAGTGTCCAAACGTGTTTTTCAGCAGAAATAAACATGTTTCTGCAAGTTTGGTCACCCCCATGTAAGTTATGGGGCAGTAACAAGACACTTTTCAAAACGTGTTTTTCAGCCCGAAATAAACGCGTTTTTTCAGACAACTGAATCTCCTTGTAATAGCAAGGCTCAGAAGAGCCCACACACTCAGCCCTTAACACCAGTGTACAGAAAGTGTCCAAACGTGTTTTTCAGCAGAAATAAACATGTTTCTGCAAGTTTGGTCACCCCCATGTAAGTTATGGGGCAGTTACAAGACACTTTTCAAAACGTGTTTTTCAGCCCGAAATAAACGCGTTTTTTCAGACAACTGAATCCCCTTGTAATAGCAAGGCTCAGAAGAGCCCACACACTCAGCCCTTAACCCCAGTGTACAGAAAGTGTCAAAACGTGTTTTCCAGCAGAAATAAACATGTTTCTGCAAGTTTGGTCAACCCCATGTAAGTTATGGGGCAGTAACAAGACACTTTTCAAAACGTGTTTTTCAGCCCGAAATAAACGCGTTTTTTCAGACAACTGAATCTCCTTGTAATAGCAAGGCTCAGAAGAGCCCACACACTCAGCCCTTAACCCCAGTGTACAGAAAGTGTCAAAACGTGTTTTCCAGCAGAAATAAACATGTTTCTGCAAGTTTGGTCACCCCCATGTAAGTTATGGGGCAGTAACAAGACACTTTTCAAAACGTGTTTTTCAGCCCGAAATAAACGCGTTTTTTCAGACAACTGAATCTACTTGTAACAGCAAGGCTCAGAAGTGCCCACACACTCAGCCCTTAACCCCAGTGTGCAGAAAGGGTCAAAACGTGTTTTTCAGCAGAAATAAACATGTTTCTGCAAGTTTGGTCAACCCCATGTAAGTTATGGGGCAGTAACAAGACACTTTTCAAAACGTGTTTTTCAGCCCGAAATAAACGCGTTTTTTCAGACAACTGAATCTCCTTGTAATAGCAAGGCTCAGAAGAGCCCACACACTCAGCCCTTAACCCCAGTGTACAGAAAGTGTCAAAACGTGTTTTCCAGCAGAAATAAACATGTTTCTGCAAGTTTGGTCAACCCCATGTAAGTTATGGGGCAGTAACATCACACTTTTCAAAACGTGTTTTTCAGCCCGAAATAAACGCGTTTTTTCAGACAACTGAATCTACTTGTAACAGCAAGGCTCAGAAGTGCCCACACACTCAGCCCTTAACCCCAGTGTGCAGAAAGTGTCAAAACGTGTTTTTCAGCAGAAATAAACATGTTTCTGCAAGTTTGGTCAACCCCATGTAAGTTATGGGGCAGTAACAAGACACTTTTCAAAACGTGTTTTTCAGCCCGAAATAAACGCGTTTTTTCAGACAACTGAATCTCCTTGTAATAGCAAGGCTCAGAAGAGCCCACACACTCAGCCCTTAACCCCAGTGTACAGAAAGTGTCAAAACGTGTTTTCCAGCAGAAATAAACATGTTTCTGCAAGTTTGGTCAACCCCATGTAAGTTATGGGGCAGTAACAAGACACTTTTCAAAACGTGTTTTTCAGCCCGAAATAAACGCGTTTTTTCAGACAACTGAATCTACTTGTAACAGCAAGGCTCAGAAGTGCCCACACACTCAGCCCTTAACCCCAGTGTGCAGAAAGTGTCAAAACGTGTTTTTCAGCAGAAATAAACATGTTTCTGCAAGTTTGGTCAACCCCATGTAAGTTATGGGGCAGTAACAAGACACTTTTCAAAACGTGTTTTTCAGCCCGAAATAAACGCGTTTTTTCAGACAACTGAATCTCCTTGTAATAGCAAGGCTCAGAAGAGCCCACACACTCAGCCCTTAACCCCAGTGTACAGAAAGTGTCAAAACGTGTTTTCCAGCAGAAATAAACATGTTTCTGCAAGTTTGGTCAACCCCATGTAAGTTATGGGGCAGTAACATCACACTTTTCAAAACGTGTTTTTCAACCCGAAATAAACGCGTTTTTTCAGACAACTGAATCTACTTGTAACAGCAAGGCTCAGAAGTGCCCACACACTCAGCCCTTAACCCCAGTGTGCAGAAAGTGTCAAAACGTGTTTTTCAGCAGAAATAAACATGTTTCTGCAAGTTTGGTCAACCCCATGTAAGTTATGGGGCAGTAACAAGACACTTTTCAAAACGTGTTTTTCAGCCCGAAATAAACGCGTTTTTTCAGACAACTGAATCTCCTTGTAATAGCAAGGCTCAGAAGAGCCCACACACTCAGCCCTTAACCCCAGTGTACAGAAAGTGTCAAAACGTGTTTTCCAGCAGAAATAAACATGTTTCTGCAAGTTTGGTCAACCCCATGTAAGTTATGGGGCAGTAACATCACACTTTTCAAAACGTGTTTTTCAGCCCGAAATAAACGCGTTTTTTCAGACAACTGAATCTACTTGTAACAGCAAGGCTCAGAAGTGCCCACACACTCAGCCCTTAACCCCAGTGTGCAGAAAGGGTCAAAACGTGTTTTTCAGCAGAAATAAACATGTTTCTGCAAGTTTGGTCAACCCCATGTAAGTTATGGGGCAGTAACAAGACACTTTTCAAAACGTGTTTTTCAGCCCGAAATAAACGCGTTTTTTCAGACAACTGAATCTCCTTGTAATAGCAAGGCTCAGAAGAGCCCACACACTCAGCCCTTAACCCCAGTGTACAGAAAGTGTCAAAACGTGTTTTCCAGCAGAAATAAACATGTTTCTGCAAGTTTGGTCAACCCCATGTAAGTTATGGGGCAGTAACATCACACTTTTCGAAACGTGTTTTTCAGCCCAAAATAAACGCGTTTTTTCAGACAACTGAATCTACTTGTAACAGCAAGGCTCAGAAGTGCCCACACACTCAGCCCTTAACCCCAGTGTGCAGAAAGTGTCAAAACGTGTTTTTCAGCAGAAATAAACATGTTTCTGCAAGTTTGGTCAACCCCATGTAAGTTATGGGGCAGTAACAAGACACTTTTCAAAACGTGTTTTTCAGCCCGAAATAAACGCGTTTTTTCAGACAACTGAATCTCCTTGTAATAGCAAGGCTCAGAAGAGCCCACACACTCAGCCCTTAACCCCAGTGTACAGAAAGTGTCAAAACGTGTTTTCCAGCAGAAATAAACATGTTTCTGCAAGTTTGGTCAACCCCATGTAAGTTATGGGGCAGTAACATCACACTTTTCAAAACGTGTTTTTCAGCCCGAAATAAACGCGTTTTTTCAGACAACTGAATCTACTTGTAACAGCAAGGCTCAGAAGTGCCCACACACTCAGCCCTTAACCCCAGTGTGCAGAAAGGGTCAAAACGTGTTTTTCAGCAGAAATAAACATGTTTCTGCAAGTTTGGTCAACCCCATGTAAGTTATGGGGCAGTAACAAGACACTTTTCAAAACGTGTTTTTCAGCCCGAAATAAACGCGTTTTTTCAGACAGCAGAATCTCAGTGTAACTGCTAGGCTCAGAAGACCCCACACACTCAGCTCTTAACCCCAGTGTGCAGAAAGTGTCCAAACGTGTTTTTCAGCAGAAATAAACATGTTTCTGCAAGTTTGGTCACCCCCATGTAAGTTATGGGGCAGTAACAAGACACTTTTCAAAACGTGTTTTTCAGCCCGAAATAAACGCGTTTTTTCAGACAACTGAATCTCCTTGTAATAGCAAGGCTCAGAAGAGCCCACACACTCAGCCCTTAACCCCAGTGTACAGAAAGTGTCAAAACGTGTTTTCCAGCAGAAATAAACATGTTTCTGCAAGTTTGGTCAACCCCATGTAAGTTATGGGGCAGTAACATCACACTTTTCAAAACGTGTTTTTCAGCCCGAAATAAACGCGTTTTTTCAGACAACTGAATCTACTTGTAACAGCAAGGCTCAGAAGTGCCCACACACTCAGCCCTTAACCCCAGTGTGCAGAAAGTGTCAAAACGTGTTTTTCAGCAGAAATAAACATGTTTCTGCAAGTTTGGTCAACCCCATGTAAGTTATGGGGCAGTAACAAGACACTTTTCAAAACGTGTTTTTCAGCCCGAAATAAACGCGTTTTTTCAGACAACTGAATCTCCTTGTAATAGCAAGGCTCAGAAGAGCCCACACACTCAGCCCTTAACCCCAGTGTACAGAAAGTGTCAAAACGTGTTTTTCAGCAGAAATAAACATGTTTCTGCAAGTTTGGTCAACCCTATGTAAGTTATGGGGCAGTAACATCACACTTTTCAAAACGTGTTTTTCAGCCCGAAATAAACGCATTTTTTCAGACAACTGAATCTACTTGTAACAGCAAGGCTCAGAAGTGCCCACACACTCAGCCCTTAACCCCAGTGTGCAGAAAGGGTCAAAACGTGTTTTTCAGCAGAAATAAACATGTTTCTGCAAGTTTGGTCAACCCCATGTAAGTTATGGGGCAGTAACAAGACACTTTTCAAAACGTGTTTTTCAGCCCGAAATAAACGCGTTTTTTCAGACAGCAGAATCTCAGTGTAACTGCTAGGCTCAGAAGACCCCACACACTCAGCTCTTAACCCCAGTGTGCAGAAAGTGTCCAAACGTGTTTTTCAGCAGAAATAAACATGTTTCTGCAAGTTTGGTCACCCCCATGTAAGTTATGGGGCAGTTACAAGACACTTTTCAAAACGTGTTTTTCAGCCCGAAATAAACGCGTTTTTTCAGACAACTGAATCCCCTTGTAATAGCAAGGCTCAGAAGAGCCCACACACTCAGCCCTTAACCCCAGTGTACAGAAAGTGTCAAAACGTGTTTTCCAGCAGAAATAAACATGTTTCTGCAAGTTTGGTCAACCCCATGTAAGTTATGGGGCAGTAACAAGACACTTTTCAAAACGTGTTTTTCAGCCCGAAATAAACGCGTTTTTTCATACAACTGAATCTCCTTGTAATAGCAAGGCTCAGAAGTGCCCACACACTCAGCCCTTAACCCCAGTGTGCAGAAAGGGTCAAAACGTGTTTTTCAGCAGAAATAAACATGTTTCTGCAAGTTTGGTCAACCCCATGTAAGTTATGGGGCAGTAACAAGACACTTTTCAAAACGTGTTTTTCAGCCCGAAATAAACGCGTTTTTTCAGACAGCAGAATCTCAGTGTAACTGCTAGGCTCAGAAGACCCCACACACTCAGCTCTTAACCCCAGTGTGCAGAAAGTGTCCAAACGTGTTTTCCAGCAGAAATAAACATGTTTCTGCAAGTTTGGTCAACCCCATGTAAGTTATGGGGCAGTAACAAGACACTTTTCAAAACGTGTTTTTCAGCCCGAAATAAACGCGTTTTTTCAGACAACTGAATCTCCTTGTAATAGCAAGGCTCAGAAGAGCCCACACACTCAGCCCTTAACCCCAGTGTACAGAAAGTGTCAAAACGTGTTTTCCAGCAGAAATAAACATGTTTCTGCAAGTTTGGTCACCCCCATGTAAGTTATGGGGCAGTAACAAGACACTTTTCAAAACGTGTTTTTCAGCCCGAAATAAACGCGTTTTTTCAGACAACTGAATCTACTTGTAACAGCAAGGCTCAGAAGTGCCCACACACTCAGCCCTTAACCCCAGTGTGCAGAAAGGGTCAAAACGTGTTTTTCAGCAGAAATAAACATGTTTCTGCAAGTTTGGTCACCCCCATGTAAGTTATGGGGCAGTAACAAGACACTTTTCAAAACGTGTTTTTCAGCCCGAAATAAACGCGTTTTTTCAGACAACTGAATCTACTTGTAACAGCAAGGCTCAGAAGAGCCCACACACTCAGCCCTTAACCCCAGTGTACAGAAAGTGTCAAAACGTGTTTTCCAGCAGAAATAAACATGTTTCTGCAAGTTTGGTCAACCCCATGTAAGTTATGGGGCAGTAACATCACACTTTTCAAAACGTGTTTTTCAGCCCGAAATAAACGCGTTTTTTCAGACAACTGAATCTACTTGTAACAGCAAGGCTCAGAAGTGCCCACACACTCAGCCCTTAACCCCAGTGTGCAGAAAGGGTCAAAACGTGTTTTTCAGCAGAAAAAAACATGTTTCTGCAAGTTTGGTCAACCCCATGTAAGTTATGGGGCAGTAACAAGACACTTTTCAAAACGTGTTTTTCAGCCCGAAATAAACGCGTTTTTTCAGACAGTAGAATCTCAGTGTAACTGCTAGGCTCAGAAGACCCCACACACTCAGCTCTTAACCCCAGTGTGCAGAAAGTGTCCAAACGTGTTTTTCAGCAGAAATAAACATGTTTCTGCAAGTTTGGTCACCCCCATGTAAGTTATGGGGCAGTTACAAGACACTTTTCAAAACGTGTTTTTCAGCCCGAAATAAACGCGTTTTTTCAGACAACTGAATCCCCTTGTAATAGCAAGGCTCAGAAGAGCCCACACACTCAGCCCTTAACCCCAGTGTACAGAAAGTGTCAAAACGTGTTTTCCAGCAGAAATAAACATGTTTCTGCAAGTTTGGTCAACCCCATGTAAGTTATGGGGCAGTAACAAGACACTTTTCAAAACGTGTTTTTCAGCCCGAAATAAACGCGTTTTTTCAGACAACTGAATCTCCTTGTAATAGCAAGGCTCAGAAGAGACCACACACTCAGCCCTTAACCCCAGTGTACAGAAAGTGTCAAAACGTGTTTTCCAGCAGAAATAAACATGTTTCTGCAAGTTTGGTCAACCCCATGTAAGTTATGGGGCAGTAACAAGACACTTTTCAAAACGTGTTTTTCAGCCCGAAATAAACGCGTTTTTTCATACAACTGAATCTCCTTGTAATAGCAAGGCTCAGAAGTGCCCACACACTCAGCCCTTAACCCCAGTGTGCAGAAAGGGTCAAAACGTGTTTTTCAGCAGAAATAAACATGTTTCTGCAAGTTTGGTCAACCCCATGTAAGTTATGGGGCAGTAACAAGACACTTTTCAAAACGTGTTTTTCAGCCCGAAATAAACGCGTTTTTTCAGACAGCAGAATCTCAGTGTAACTGCTAGGCTCAGAAGACCCCACACACTCAGCTCTTAACCCCAGTGTGCAGAAAGTGTCCAAACGTGTTTTCCAGCAGAAATAAACATGTTTCTGCAAGTTTGGTCAACCCCATGTAAGTTATGGGGCAGTAACAAGACACTTTTCAAAACGTGTTTTTCAGCCCGAAATAAACGCGTTTTTTCAGACAACTGAATCTCCTTGTAATAGCAAGGCTCAGAAGAGCCCACACACTCAGCCCTTAACCCCAGTGTACAGAAAGTGTCAAAACGTGTTTTCCAGCAGAAATAAACATGTTTCTGCAAGTTTGGTCACCCCCATGTAAGTTATGGGGCAGTAACAAGACACTTTTCAAAACGTGTTTTTCAGCCCGAAATAAACGCGTTTTTTCAGACAACTGAATCTACTTGTAACAGCAAGGCTCAGAAGTGCCCACACACTCAGCCCTTAACCCCAGTGTGCAGAAAGGGTCAAAACGTGTTTTTCAGCAGAAATAAACATGTTTCTGCAAGTTTGGTCACCCCCATGTAAGTTATGGGGCAGTAACAAGACACTTTTCAAAACGTGTTTTTCAGCCCGAAATAAACGCGTTTTTTCAGACAACTGAATCTACTTGTAACAGCAAGGCTCAGAAGTGCCCACACACTCAGCCCTTAACCCCAGTGTGCAGAAAGGGTCAAAACGTGTTTTTCAGCAGAAATAAACATGTTTCTGCAAGTTTGGTCAACCCCATGTAAGTTATGGGGCAGTAACAAGACACTTTTCAAAACGTGTTTTTCAGCCCGAAATAAACGCGTTTTTTCAGACAACTGAATCTCCTTGTAATAGCAAGGCTCAGAAGAGCCCACACACTCAGCCCTTAACCCCAGTGTACAGAAAGTGTCAAAACGTGTTTTCCAGCAGAAATAAACATGTTTCTGCAAGTTTGGTCAACCCCATGTAAGTTATGGGGCAGTAACATCACACTTTTCAAAACGTGTTTTTCAGCCCGAAATAAACGCGTTTTTTCAGACAACTGAATCTACTTGTAACAGCAAGGCTCAGAAGTGCCCACACACTCAGCCCTTAACCCCAGTGTGCAGAAAGTGTCAAAACGTGTTTTTCAGCAGAAATAAACATGTTTCTGCAAGTTTGGTCAACCCCATGTAAGTTATGGGGCAGTAACAAGACACTTTCAAAACGTGTTTTTCAGCCCGAAATAAACGCGTTTTTTCAGACAACTGAATCTCCTTGTAATAGCAAGGCTCAGAAGAGCCCACACACTCAGCCCTTAACCCCAGTGTACAGAAAGTGTCAAAACGTGTTTTCCAGCAGAAATAAACATGTTTCTGCAAGTTTGGTCAACCCCATGTAAGTTATGGGGCAGTAACATCACACTTTTCAAAACGTGTTTTTCAGCCCGAAATAAACGCATTTTTTCAGACAACTGAATCTACTTGTAACAGCAAGGCTCAGAAGTGCCCACACACTCAGCCCTTAACCCCAGTGTGCAGAAAGGGTCAAAACGTTTTTTTCAGCAGAAATAAACATGTTTCTGCAAGTTTGGTCACCCCCATGTAAGTTATGGGGCAGTAACAAGACACTTTTCAAAACGTGTTTTTCAGCCCGAAATAAACGCGTTTTTTCAGACAACTGAATCTACTTGTAACAGCAAGGCTCAGAAGTGCCCACACACTCAGCCCTTAACCCCAGTGTGCAGAAAGGGTCAAAACGTGTTTTTCAGCAGAAATAAACATGTTTCTGCAAGTTTGGTCAACCCCATGTAAGTTATGGGGCAGTAACAAGACACTTTTCAAAACGTGTTTTTCAGCCCGAAATAAACGCGTTTTTTCAGACAACTGAATCTCCTTGTAATAGCAAGGCTCAGAAGAGCCCACACACTCAGCCCTTAACCCCAGTGTACAGAAAGTGTCAAAACGTGTTTTCCAGCAGAAATAAACATGTTTCTGCAAGTTTGGTCAACCCCATGTAAGTTATGGGGCAGTAACATCACACTTTTCAAAACGTGTTTTTCAGCCCGAAATAAACGCGTTTTTTCAGACAACTGAATCTACTTGTAACAGCAAGGCTCAGAAGTGCCCACACACTCAGCCCTTAACCCCAGTGTGCAGAAAGTGTCAAAACGTGTTTTTCAGCAGAAATAAACATGTTTCTGCAAGTTTGGTCAACCCCATGTAAGTTATGGGGCAGTAACAAGACACTTTTCAAAACGTGTTTTTCAGCCCGAAATAAACGCGTTTTTTCAGACAACTGAATCTCCTTGTAATAGCAAGGCTCAGAAGAGCCCACACACTCAGCCCTTAACCCCAGTGTACAGAAAGTGTCAAAACGTGTTTTCCAGCAGAAATAAACATGTTTCTGCAAGTTTGGTCAACCCCATGTAAGTTATGGGGCAGTAACATCACACTTTTCAAAACGTGTTTTTCAGCCCGAAATAAACGCATTTTTTCAGACAACTGAATCTACTTGTAACAGCAAGGCTCAGAAGTGCCCACACACTCAGCCCTTAACCCCAGTGTGCAGAAAGTGTCAAAACGTGTTTTTCAGCAGAAATAAACATGTTTCTGCAAGTTTGGTCAACCCCATGTAAGTTATGGGGCAGTAACAAGACACTTTTCAAAACGTGTTTTTCAGCCCGAAATAAACGCGTTTTTTCAGACAACTGAATCTCCTTGTAATAGCAAGGCTCAGAAGAGCCCACACACTCAGCCCTTAACCCCAGTGTACAGAAAGTGTCAAAACGTGTTTTCCAGCAGAAATAAACATGTTTCTGCAAGTTTGGTCAACCCCATGTAAGTTATGGGGCAGTAACATCACACTTTTCAAAACGTGTTTTTCAGCCCGAAATAAACGCGTTTTTTCAGACAACTGAATCTACTTGTAACAGCAAGGCTCAGAAGTGCCCACACACTCAGCCCTTAACCCCAGTGTGCAGAAAGGGTCAAAACGTGTTTTTCAGCAGAAATAAACATGTTTCTGCAAGTTTGGTCAACCCCATGTAAGTTATGGGGCAGTAACAAGACACTTTTCAAAACGTGTTTTTCAGCCCGAAATAAACGCGTTTTTTCAGACAACTGAATCTCCTTGTAATAGCAAGGCTCAGAAGAGCCCACACACTCAGCCCTTAACCCCAGTGTACAGAAAGTGTCAAAACGTGTTTTCCAGCAGAAATAAACATGTTTCTGCAAGTTTGGTCAACCCCATGTAAGTTATGGGGCAGTAACATCACACTTTTCAAAACGTGTTTTTCAGCCCGAAATAAACGCGTTTTTTCAGACAACTGAATCTACTTGTAACAGCAAGGCTCAGAAGTGCCCACACACTCAGCCCTTAACCCCAGTGTGCAGAAAGGGTCAAAACGTGTTTTTCAGCAGAAATAAACATGTTTCTGCAAGTTTGGTCAACCCCATGTAAGTTATGGGGCAGTAACAAGACACTTTTCAAAACGTGTTTTTCAGCCCGAAATAAACGCGTTTTTTCAGACAACTGAATCTCCTTGTAATAGCAAGGCTCAGAAGAGCCCACACACTCAGCCCTTAACCCCAGTGTACAGAAAGTGTCAAAACGTGTTTTCCAGCAGAAATAAACATGTTTCTGCAAGTTTGGTCAACCCCATGTAAGTTATGGGGCAGTAACATCACACTTTTCAAAACGTGTTTTTCAGCCCGAAATAAACGCGTTTTTTCAGACAACTGAATCTACTTGTAACAGCAAGGCTCAGAAGTGCCCACACACTCAGCCCTTAACCCCAGTGTGCAGAAAGGGTCAAAACGTGTTTTTCAGCAGAAATAAACATGTTTCTGCAAGTTTGGTCAACCCCATGTAAGTTATGGGGCAGTAACAAGACACTTTTCAAAACGTGTTTTTCAGCCCGAAATAAACGCGTTTTTTCAGACAACTGAATCTCCTTGTAATAGCAAGGCTCAGAAGAGCCCACACACTCAGCCCTTAACCCCAGTGTACAGAAAGTGTCAAAACGTGTTTTGCAGCAGAAATAAACATGTTTCTGCAAGTTTGGTCACCCCCATGTAAGTTATGGGGCAGTAACAAGACACTTTTCAAAACGTGTTTTTCAGCCCGAAATAAACGCGTTTTTTCAGACAACTGAATCTACTTGTAACAGCAAGGCTCAGAAGTGCCCACACACTCAGCCCTTAACCCCAGTGTGCAGAAAGGGTCAAAACGTGTTTTTCAGCAGAAATAAACATGTTTCTGCAAGTTTGGTCAACCCCATGTAAGTTATGGGGCAGTAACAAGACACTTTTCAAAACGTGTTTTTCAGCCCGAAATAAACGCGTTTTTTCAGACAACTGAATCTCCTTGTAATAGCAAGGCTCAGAAGAGCCCACACACTCAGCCCTTAACCCCAGTGTACAGAAAGTGTCAAAACGTGTTTTCCAGCAGAAATAAACATGTTTCTGCAAGTTTGGTCAACCCCATGTAAGTTATGGGGCAGTAACATCACACTTTTCAAAACGTGTTTTTCAGCCCGAAATAAACGCGTTTTTTCAGACAACTGAATCTACTTGTAACAGCAAGGCTCAGAAGTGCCCACACACTCAGCCCTTAACCCCAGTGTGCAGAAAGTGTCCAAACGTGTTTTTCAGCAGAAATAAACATGTTTCTGCAAGTTTGGTCAACCCCATGTAAGTTATGGGGCAGTAACAAGACACTTTTCAAAACGTGTTTTTCAGCCCGAAATAAACGCGTTTTTTCAGACAACTGAATCTCCTTGTAATAGCAAGGCTCAGAAGAGCCCACACACTCAGCCCTTAACCCCAGTGTACAGAAAGTGTCAAAACGTGTTTTCCAGCAGAAATAAACATGTTTCTGCAAGTTTGGTCAACCCCATGTAAGTTATGGGGCAGTAACATCACACTTTTCAAAACGTGTTTTTCAGCCCGAAATAAACGCGTTTTTTCAGACAACTGAATCTACTTGTAACAGCAAGGCTCAGAAGTGCCCACACACTCAGCCCTTAACCCCAGTGTGCAGAAAGGGTCAAAACGTGTTTTTCAGCAGAAATAAACATGTTTCTGCAAGTTTGGTCAACCCCATGTAAGTTATGGGGCAGTAACAAGACACTTTTCAAAACGTGTTTTTCAGCCCGAAATAAACGCGTTTTTTCAGACAACTGAATCTCCTTGTAATAGCAAGGCTCAGAAGAGCCCACACACTCAGCCCTTAACCCCAGTGTACAGAAAGTGTCAAAACGTGTTTTGCAGCAGAAATAAACATGTTTCTGCAAGTTTGGTCACCCCCATGTAAGTTATGGGGCAGTAACAAGACACTTTTCAAAACGTGTTTTTCAGCCCGAAATAAACGCGTTTTTTCAGACAACTGAATCTACTTGTAACAGCAAGGCTCAGAAGTGCCCACACACTCAGCCCTTAACCCCAGTGTGCAGAAAGGGTCAAAACGTGTTTTTCAGCAGAAATAAACATGTTTCTGCAAGTTTGGTCAACCCCATGTAAGTTATGGGGCAGTAACAAGACACTTTTCAAAACGTGTTTTTCAGCCCGAAATAAACGCGTTTTTTCAGACAACTGAATCTCCTTGTAATAGCAAGGCTCAGAAGAGCCCACACACTCAGCCCTTAACCCCAGTGTACAGAAAGTGTCAAAACGTGTTTTCCAGCAGAAATAAACATGTTTCTGCAAGTTTGGTCAACCCCATGTAAGTTATGGGGCAGTAACATCACACTTTTCAAAACGTGTTTTTCAGCCCGAAATAAACGCGTTTTTTCAGACAACTGAATCTACTTGTAACAGCAAGGCTCAGAAGTGCCCACACACTCAGCCCTTAACCCCAGTGTGCAGAAAGTGTCAAAACGTGTTTTTCAGCAGAAATAAACATGTTTCTGCAAGTTTGGTCAACCCCATGTAAGTTATGGGGCAGTAACAAGACACTTTTCAAAACGTGTTTTTCAGCCCGAAATAAACGCGTTTTTTCAGACAACTGAATCTCCTTGTAATAGCAAGGCTCAGAAGAGCCCACACACTCAGCCCTTAACCCCAGTGTACAGAAAGTGTCAAAACGTGTTTTCCAGCAGAAATAAACATGTTTCTGCAAGTTTGGTCAACCCCATGTAAGTTATGGGGCAGTAACATCACACTTTTCAAAACGTGTTTTTCAGCCCGAAATAAACGCGTTTTTTCAGACAACTGAATCTACTTGTAACAGCAAGGCTCAGAAGTGCCCACACACTCAGCCCTTAACCCCAGTGTGCAGAAAGTGTCAAAACGTGTTTTTCAGCAGAAATAAACATGTTTCTGCAAGTTTGGTCAACCCCATGTAAGTTATGGGGCAGTAACAAGACACTTTTCAAAACGTGTTTTTCAGCCCGAAATAAACGCGTTTTTTCAGACAACTGAATCTCCTTGTAATAGCAAGGCTCAGAAGAGCCCACACACTCAGCCCTTAACCCCAGTGTACAGAAAGTGTCAAAACGTGTTTTCCAGCAGAAATAAACATGTTTCTGCAAGTTTGGTCACCCCCATGTAAGTTATGGGGCAGTAACAAGACACTTTTCAAAACGTGTTTTTCAGCCCGAAATAAACGCGTTTTTTCAGACAACTGAATCTACTTGTAACAGCAAGGCTCAGAAGTGCCCACACACTCAGCCCTTAACCCCAGTGTGCAGAAAGGGTCAAAACGTGTTTTTCAGCAGAAATAAACATGTTTCTGCAAGTTTGGTCAACCCCATGTAAGTTATGGGGCAGTAACAAGACACTTTTCAAAACGTGTTTTTCAGCCCGAAATAAACGCGTTTTTTCAGACAACTGAATCTCCTTGTAATAGCAAGGCTCAGAAGAGCCCACACACTCAGCCCTTAACCCCAGTGTACAGAAAGTGTCAAAACGTGTTTTCCAGCAGAAATAAACATGTTTCTGCAAGTTTGGTCAACCCCATGTAAGTTATGGGGCAGTAACATCACACTTTTCAAAACGTGTTTTTCAGCCCGAAATAAACGCGTTTTTTCAGACAACTGAATCTACTTGTAACAGCAAGGCTCAGAAGTGCCCACACACTCAGCCCTTAACCCCAGTGTGCAGAAAGTGTCAAAACGTGTTTTTCAGCAGAAATAAACATGTTTCTGCAAGTTTAGTCAACCCCATGTAAGTTATGGGGCAGTAACAAGACACTTTTCAAAACGTGTTTTTCAGCCCGAAATAAACGCGTTTTTTCAGACAACTGAATCTACTTGTAATAGCAAGGCTCAGAAGAGCCCACACACTCAGCCCTTAACCCCAGTGTACAGAAAGTGTCAAAACGTGTTTTCCAGCAGAAATAAACATGTTTCTGCAAGTTTGGTCAACCCCATGTAAGTTATGGGGCAGTAACATCACACTTTTCAAAACGTGTTTTTCAGCCCGAAATAAACGCGTTTTTTCAGACAACTGAATCTACTTGTAACAGCAAGGCTCAGAAGTGCCCACACACTCAGCCCTTAACCCCAGTGTGCAGAAAGGGTCAAAACGTGTTTTTCAGCAGAAATAAACATGTTTCTGCAAGTTTGGTCACCCCCATGTAAGTTATGGGGCAGTAACAAGACACTTTTCAAAACGTGTTTTTCAGCCCGAAATAAACGCGTTTTTTCAGACAACTGAATCTCCTTGTAATAGCAAGGCTCAGAAGAGCCCACACACTCAGCCCTTAACACCAGTGTACAGAAAGTGTCCAAACGTGTTTTTCAGCAGAAATAAACATGTTTCTGCAAGTTTGATCACCCCCATGTAAGTTATGGGGCAGTAACAAGACACTTTTCAAAACGTGTTTTTCAGCCCGAAATAAACGCGTTTTTTCAGACAACTGAATCCCCTTGTAATAGCAAGGCTCAGAAGAGCCCACACACTCAGCCCTTAACCCCAGTGTACAGAAAGTGTCAAAACGTGTTTTCCAGCAGAAATAAACATGTTTCTGCAAGTTTGGTCAACCCCATGTAAGTTATGGGGCAATAACATCACACTTTTCAAAACGTGTTTTTCAGCCCGAAATAAACGCGTTTTTTCAGACAACTGAATCTACTTGTAACAGCAAGGCTCAGAAGTGCCCACACACTCAGCCCTTAACCCCAGTGTGCAGAAAGTGTCAAAACGTGTTTTCCAGCAGAAATAAACATGTTTCTGCAAGTTTGGTCAACCCCATGTAAGTTATGGGGCAGTAACAAGACACTTTTCAAAACGTGTTTTTCAGCCCGAAATAAACGCGTTTTTTCAGACAACTGAATCTCCTTGTAATAGCAAGGCTCAGAAGAGCCCACACACTCAGCCCTTAACCCCAGTGTACAGAAAGTGTCAAAACGTGTTTTCCAGCAGAAATAAACATGTTTCTGCAAGTTTGGTCAACCCCATGTAAGTTATGGGGCAGTAACAAGACACTTTTCAAAACGTGTTTTTCAGCCCGAAATAAACGCGTTTTTTCATACAACTGAATCTCCTTGTAATAGCAAGGCTCAGAAGTGCCCACACACTCAGCCCTTAACCCCAGTGTGCAGAAAGGGTCAAAACGTGTTTTTCAGCAGAAATAAACATGTTTCTGCAAGTTTGGTCAACCCCATGTAAGTTATGGGGCAGTAACAAGACACTTTTCAAAACGTGTTTTTCAGCCCGAAATAAACGCGTTTTTTCAGACAACTGAATCTCCTTGTAATAGTAAGGCTCAGAAGAGCCCACACACTCAGCCCTTAACCCCAGTGTACAGAAAGTGTCCAAACGTGTTTTTCAGCAGAAATAAACATGTTTCTGCAAGTTTGGTCAACCCCATGTAAGTTATGGGGCAGTAACAAGACACTTTTCAAAACGTGTTTTTCAGCCCGAAATAAACGCGTTTTTTCATACAACTGAATCTCCTTGTAATAGCAAGGCTCAGAAGTGCCCACACACTCAGCCCTTAACCCCAGTGTGCAGAAAGTGTCAAAACGTGTTTTCCAGCAGAAATAAACATGTTTCTGCAAGTTTGGTCAACCCCATGTAAGTTATGGGGCAGTAACATCACACTTTTCAAAACGTGTTTTTCAGCCCGAAATAAACGCGTTTTTTCAGACAACTGAATCTACTTGTAACAGCAAGGCTCAGAAGTGCCCACACACTCAGCCCTTAACCCCAGTGTGCAGAAAGTGTCAAAACGTGTTTTTCAGCAGAAATAAACATGTTTCTGCAAGTTTGGTCAACCCCATGTAAGTTATGGGGCAGTAACAAGACACTTTTCAAAACGTGTTTTTCAGCCCGAAATAAACGCGTTTTTTCAGACAACTGAATCTCCTTGTAATAGCAAGGCTCAGAAGAGCCCACACACTCAGCCCTTAACCCCAGTGTACAGAAAGTGTCAAAACGTGTTTTCCAGCAGAAATAAACATGTTTCTGCAAGTTTGGTCAACCCCATGTAAGTTATGGGGCAGTAACATCACACTTTTCAAAACGTGTTTTTCAGCCCGAAATAAACGCGTTTTTTCAGACAACTGAATCTACTTGTAACAGCAAGGCTCAGAAGTGCCCACACACTCAGCCCTTAACCCCAGTGTGCAGAAAGTGTCAAAACGTGTTTTTCAGCAGAAATAAACATGTTTCTGCAAGTTTGGTCAACCCCATGTAAGTTATGGGGCAGTAACAAGACACTTTTCAAAACGTGTTTTTCAGCCCGAAATAAACGCGTTTTTTCAGACAACTGAATCTCCTTGTAATAGCAAGGCTCAGAAGAGCCCACACACTCAGCCCTTAACCCCAGTGTACAGAAAGTGTCAAAACGTGTTTTCCAGCAGAAATAAACATGTTTCTGCAAGTTTGGTCAACCCCATGTAAGTTATGGGGCAGTAACATCACACTTTTCAAAACGTGTTTTTCAGCCCGAAATAAACGCGTTTTTTCAGACAACTGAATCTACTTGTAACAGCAAGGCTCAGAAGTGCCCACACACTCAGCCCTTAACCCCAGTGTGCAGAAAGGGTCAAAACGTGTTTTTCAGCAGAAATAAACATGTTTCTGCAAGTTTGGTCAACCCCATGTAAGTTATGGGGCAGTAACAAGACACTTTTCAAAACGTGGTTTTCAGCCCGAAATAAACGCGTTTTTTCAGACAACTGAATCTCCTTGTAATAGCAAGGCTCAGAAGAGCCCACACACTCAGCCCTTAACCCCAGTGTACAGAAAGTGTCAAAACGTGTTTTCCAGCAGAAATAAACATGTTTCTGCAAGTTTGGTCAACCCCATGTAAGTTATGGGGCAGTAACATCACACTTTTCAAAACGTGTTTTTCAGCCCGAAATAAACGCGTTTTTTCAGACAACTGAATCTACTTGTAACAGCAAGGCTCAGAAGTGCCCACACACTCAGCCCTTAACCCCAGTGTGCAGAAAGTGTCCAAACGTGTTTTTCAGCAGAAATAAACATGTTTCTGCAAGTTTGGTCAACCCCATGTAAGTTATGGGGCAGTAACAAGACACTTTTCAAAACGTGTTTTTCAGCCCGAAATAAACGCGTTTTTTCAGACAACTGAATCTCCTTGTAATAGCAAGGCTCAGAAGAGCCCACACACTCAGCCCTTAACCCCAGTGTACAGAAAGTGTCAAAACGTGTTTTCCAGCAGAAATAAACATGTTTCTGCAAGTTTGGTCAACCCCATGTAAGTTATGGGGCAGTAACATCACACTTTTCAAAACGTGTTTTTCAGCCCGAAATAAACGCGTTTTTTCAGACAACTGAATCTACTTGTAACAGCAAGGCTCAGAAGTGCCCACACACTCAGCCCTTAACCCCAGTGTGCAGAAAGGGTCAAAACGTGTTTTTCAGCAGAAATAAACATATTTCTGCAAGTTTGGTCAACCCCATGTAAGTTATGGGGCAGTAACAAGACACTTTTCAAAACGTGTTTTTCAGCCCGAAATAAACGCGTTTTTTCAGACAACTGAATCTCCTTGTAATAGCAAGGCTCAGAAGAGCCCACACACTCAGCCCTTAACCCCAGTGTACAGAAAGTGTCAAAACGTGTTTTGCAGCAGAAATAAACATGTTTCTGCAAGTTTGGTCACCCCCATGTAAGTTATGGGGCAGTAACAAGACACTTTTCAAAACGTGTTTTTCAGCCCGAAATAAACGCGTTTTTTCAGACAACTGAATCTACTTGTAACAGCAAGGCTCAGAAGTGCCCACACACTCAGCCCTTAACCCCAGTGTGCAGAAAGGGTCAAAACGTGTTTTTCAGCAGAAATAAACATGTTTCTGCAAGTTTGGTCAACCCCATGTAAGTTATGGGGCAGTAACAAGACACTTTTCAAAACGTGTTTTTCAGCCCGAAATAAACGCGTTTTTTCAGACAACTGAATCTCCTTGTAATAGCAAGGCTCAGAAGAGCCCACACACTCAGCCCTTAACCCCAGTGTACAGAAAGTGTCAAAACGTGTTTTCCAGCAGAAATAAACATGTTTCTGCAAGTTTGGTCAACCCCATGTAAGTTATGGGGCAGTAACATCACACTTTTCAAAACGTGTTTTTCAGCCCGAAATAAACGCGTTTTTTCAGACAACTGAATCTACTTGTAACAGCAAGGCTCAGAAGTGCCCACACACTCAGCCCTTAACCCCAGTGTGCAGAAAGTGTCCAAACGTGTTTTTCAGCAGAAATAAACATGTTTCTGCAAGTTTGGTCAACCCCATGTAAGTTATGGGGCAGTAACAAGACACTTTTCAAAACGTGTTTTTCAGCCCGAAATAAACGCGTTTTTTCAGACAACTGAATCTCCTTGTAATAGCAAGGCTCAGAAGAGCCCACACACTCAGCCCTTAACCCCAGTGTACAGAAAGTGTCAAAACGTGTTTTCCAGCAGAAATAAACATGTTTCTGCAAGTTTGGTCAACCCCATGTAAGTTATGGGGCAGTAACATCACACTTTTCAAAACGTGTTTTTCAGCCCGAAATAAACGCGTTTTTTCAGACAACTGAATCTACTTGTAACAGCAAGGCTCAGAAGTGCCCACACACTCAGCCCTTAACCCCAGTGTGCAGAAAGGGTCAAAACGTGTTTTTCAGCAGAAATAAACATGTTTCTGCAAGTTTGGTCAACCCCATGTAAGTTATGGGGCAGTAACAAGACACTTTTCAAAACGTGTTTTTCAGCCCGAAATAAACGCGTTTTTTCAGACAACTGAATCTCCTTGTAATAGCAAGGCTCAGAAGAGCCCACACACTCAGCCCTTAACCCCAGTGTACAGAAAGTGTCAAAACGTGTTTTGCAGCAGAAATAAACATGTTTCTGCAAGTTTGGTCACCCCCATGTAAGTTATGGGGCAGTAACAAGACACTTTTCAAAACGTGTTTTTCAGCCCGAAATAAACGCGTTTTTTCAGACAACTGAATCTACTTGTAACAGCAAGGCTCAGAAGTGCCCACACACTCAGCCCTTAACCCCAGTGTGCAGAAAGGGTCAAAACGTGTTTTCAGCAGAAATAAACATGTTTCTGCAAGTTTGGTCAACCCCATGTAAGTTATGGGGCAGTAACAAGACACTTTTCAAAACGTGTTTTTCAGCCCGAAATAAACGCGTTTTTTCAGACAACTGAATCTCCTTGTAATAGCAAGGCTCAGAAGAGCCCACACACTCAGCCCTTAACCCCAGTGTACAGAAAGTGTCAAAACGTGTTTTTCCAGCAGAAATAAACATGTTTCTGCAAGTTTGGTCAACCCCATGTAAGTTATGGGGCAGTAACATCACACATTTCAAAACGTGTTTTTCAGCCCGAAATAAACGCGTTTTTTCAGACAACTGAATCTACTTGTAACAGCAAGGCTCAGAAGTGCCCACACACTCAGCCCTTAACCCCAGTGTGCAGAAAGTGTCAAAACGTGTTTTTCAGCAGAAATAAACATGTTTCTGCAAGTTTGGTCAACCCCATGTAAGTTATGGGGCAGTAACAAGACACTTTTCAAAACGTGTTTTTCAGCCCGAAATAAACGCGTTTTTTCAGACAACTGAATCTCCTTGTAATAGCAAGGCTCAGAAGAGCCCACACACTCAGCCCTTAACCCCAGTGTACAGAAAGTGTCAAAACGTGTTTTCCAGCAGAAATAAACATGTTTCTGCAAGTTTGGTCAACCCCATGTAAGTTATGGGGCAGTAACATCACACTTTTCAAAACGTGTTTTTCAGCCCGAAATAAACGCGTTTTTTCAGACAACTGAATCTACTTGTAACAGCAAGGCTCAGAAGTGCCCACACACTCAGCCCTTAACCCCAGTGTGCAGAAAGTGTCAAAACGTGTTTTTCAGCAGAAATAAACATGTTTCTGCAAGTTTGGTCAACCCCATGTAAGTTATGGGGCAGTAACAAGACACTTTTCAAAACGTGTTTTTCAGCCCGAAATAAACGCGTTTTTTCAGACAACTGAATCTCCTTGTAATAGCAAGGCTCAGAAGAGCCCACACACTCAGCCCTTAACCCCAGTGTACAGAAAGTGTCAAAACGTGTTTTCCAGCAGAAATAAACATGTTTCTGCAAGTTTGGTCACCCCCATGTAAGTTATGGGGCAGTAACAAGACACTTTTCAAAACGTGTTTTTCAGCCCGAAATAAACGCGTTTTTTCAGACAACTGAATCTACTTGTAACAGCAAGGCTCAGAAGTGCCCACACACTCAGCCCTTAACCCCAGTGTGCAGAAAGGGTCAAAACGTGTTTTTCAGCAGAAATAAACATGTTTCTGCAAGTTTGGTCAACCCCATGTAAGTTATGGGGCAGTAACAAGACACTTTTCAAAACGTGTTTTCAGCCCGAAATAAACGCGTTTTTTCAGACAACTGAATCTCCTTGTAATAGCAAGGCTCAGAAGAGCCCACACACTCAGCCCTTAACCCCAGTGTACAGAAAGTGTCAAAACGTGTTTTCCAGCAGAAATAAACATGTTTCTGCAAGTTTGGTCACCCCCATGTAAGTTATGGGGCAGTAACAAGACACTTTTCAAAACGTGTTTTTCAGCCCGAAATAAACGCGTTTTTTCAGACAACTGAATCTACTTGTAACAGCAAGGCTCAGAAGTGCCCACACACTCAGCCCTTAACCCCAGTGTGCAGAAAGGGTCAAAACGTGTTTTTCAGCAGAAATAAACATGTTTCTGCAAGTTTGGTCAACCCCATGTAAGTTATGGGGCAGTAACAAGACACTTTTCAAAACGTGTTTTTCAGCCCGAAATAAACGCGTTTTTTCAGACAACTGAATCTCCTTGTAATAGCAAGGCTCAGAAGAGCCCACACACTCAGCCCTTAACCCCAGTGTACAGAAAGTGTCAAAACGTGTTTTCCAGCAGAAATAAACATGTTTCTGCAAGTTTGGTCAACCCCATGTAAGTTATGGGGCAGTAACATCACACTTTTCAAAACGTGTTTTTCAGCCCGAAATAAACGCGTTTTTTCAGACAACTGAATCTACTTGTAACAGCAAGGCTCAGAAGTGCCCACACACTCAGCCCTTAACCCCAGTGTGCAGAAAGTGTCAAAACGTGTTTTTCAGCAGAAATAAACATGTTTCTGCAAGTTTAGTCAACCCCATGTAAGTTATGGGGCAGTAACAAGACACTTTTCAAAACGTGTTTTTCAGCCCGAAATAAACGCGTTTTTTCAGACAACTGAATCTACTTGTAATAGCAAGGCTCAGAAGAGCCCACACACTCAGCCCTTAACCCCAGTGTACAGAAAGTGTCAAAACGTGTTTTCCAGCAGAAATAAACATGTTTCTGCAAGTTTGGTCAACCCCATGTAAGTTATGGGGCAGTAACATCACACTTTTCAAAACGTGTTTTTCAGCCCGAAATAAACGCGTTTTTTCAGACAACTGAATCTACTTGTAACAGCAAGGCTCAGAAGTGCCCACACACTCAGCCCTTAACCCCAGTGTGCAGAAAGGGTCAAAACGTGTTTTTCAGCAGAAATAAACATGTTTCTGCAAGTTTGGTCACCCCCATGTAAGTTATGGGGCAGTAACAAGACACTTTTCAAAACGTGTTTTTCAGCCCGAAATAAACGCGTTTTTTCAGACAACTGAATCTCCTTGTAATAGCAAGGCTCAGAAGAGCCCACACACTCAGCCCTTAACACCAGTGTACAGAAAGTGTCCAAACGTGTTTTTCAGCAGAAATAAACATGTTTCTGCAAGTTTGATCACCCCCATGTAAGTTATGGGGCAGTAACAAGACACTTTTCAAAACGTGTTTTTCAGCCCGAAATAAACGCGTTTTTTCAGACAACTGAATCCCCTTGTAATAGCAAGGCTCAGAAGAGCCCACACACTCAGCCCTTAACCCCAGTGTACAGAAAGTGTCAAAACGTGTTTTCCAGCAGAAATAAACATGTTTCTGCAAGTTTGGTCAACCCCATGTAAGTTATGGGGCAATAACATCACACTTTTCAAAACGTGTTTTTCAGCCCGAAATAAACGCGTTTTTTCAGACAACTGAATCTACTTGTAACAGCAAGGCTCAGAAGTGCCCACACACTCAGCCCTTAACCCCAGTGTGCAGAAAGTGTCAAAACGTGTTTTCCAGCAGAAATAAACATGTTTCTGCAAGTTTGGTCAACCCCATGTAAGTTATGGGGCAGTAACAAGACACTTTTCAAAACGTGTTTTTCAGCCCGAAATAAACGCGTTTTTTCAGACAACTGAATCTCCTTGTAATAGCAAGGCTCAGAAGAGCCCACACACTCAGCCCTTAACCCCAGTGTACAGAAAGTGTCAAAACGTGTTTTCCAGCAGAAATAAACATGTTTCTGCAAGTTTGGTCAACCCCATGTAAGTTATGGGGCAGTAACAAGACACTTTTCAAAACGTGTTTTTCAGCCCGAAATAAACGCGTTTTTTCATACAACTGAATCTCCTTGTAATAGCAAGGCTCAGAAGTGCCCACACACTCAGCCCTTAACCCCAGTGTGCAGAAAGGGTCAAAACGTGTTTTTCAGCAGAAATAAACATGTTTCTGCAAGTTTGGTCAACCCCATGTAAGTTATGGGGCAGTAACAAGACACTTTTCAAAACGTGTTTTTCAGCCCGAAATAAACGCGTTTTTTCAAGACAACTGAATCTCCTTGTAATAGTAAGGCTCAGAAGAGCCCACACACTCAGCCCTTAACCCCAGTGTACAGAAAGTGTCCAAACGTGTTTTTCAGCAGAAATAAACATGTTTCTGCAAGTTTGGTCAACCCCATGTAAGTTATGGGGCAGTAACAAGACACTTTTCAAAACGTGTTTTTCAGCCCGAAATAAACGCGTTTTTTCATACAACTGAATCTCCTTGTAATAGCAAGGCTCAGAAGTGCCCACACACTCAGCCCTTAACCCCAGTGTGCAGAAAGTGTCAAAACGTGTTTTCCAGCAGAAATAAACATGTTTCTGCAAGTTTGGTCAACCCCATGTAAGTTATGGGGCAGTAACATCACACTTTTCAAAACGTGTTTTTCAGCCCGAAATAAACGCGTTTTTTCAGACAACTGAATCTACTTGTAACAGCAAGGCTCAGAAGTGCCCACACACTCAGCCCTTAACCCCAGTGTGCAGAAAGTGTCAAAACGTGTTTTTCAGCAGAAATAAACATGTTTCTGCAAGTTTGGTCAACCCCATGTAAGTTATGGGGCAGTAACATCACACTTTTCAAAACGTGTTTTTCAGCCCGAAATAAACGCGTTTTTTCAGACAACTGAATCTACTTGTAACAGCAAGGCTCAGAAGTGCCCACACACTCAGCCCTTAACCCCAGTGTGCAGAAAGGGTCAAAACGTGTTTTTCAGCAGAAATAAACATGTTTCTGCAAGTTTGGTCAACCCCATGTAAGTTATGGGGCAGTAACAAGACACTTTTCAAAACGTGTTTTTCAGCCCGAAATAAACGCGTTTTTTCAGACAGCAGAATCTCAGTGTAACTGCTAGGCTCAGAAGAGCCCACACACTCAGCTCTTAACCCCAGTGTGCAGAAAGTGTCCAAACGTGTTTTTCAGCAGAAATAAACATGTTTCTGCAAGTTTGGTCACCCCCATGTAAGTTATGGGGCAGTAACAAGACACTTTTCAAAACGTGTTTTTCAGCCCGAAATAAACGCGTTTTTTCAGACAACTGAATCTCCTTGTAATAGCAAGGCTCAGAAGAGCCCACACACTCAGCCCTTAACCCCAGTGTACAGAAAGTGTCAAAACGTGTTTTCCAGCAGAAATAAACATGTTTCTGCAAGTTTGGTCAACCCCATGTAAGTTATGGGGCAGTAACATCACACTTTTCAAAACGTGTTTTTCAGCCCGAAATAAACGCGTTTTTTCAGACAGCAGAATCTCAGTGTAACTGCTAGGCTCAGAAGAGCCCACACACTCAGCTCTTAACCCCAGTGTGCAGAAAGTGTCCAAACGTGTTTTTCAGCAGAAATAAACATGTTTCTGCAAGTTTGGTCACCCCCATGTAAGTTATGGGGCAGTAACAAGACACTTTTCAAAACGTGTTTTTCAGCCCGAAATAAACGCGTTTTTTCAGACATCTGAATCTCCTTGTAATAGCAAGGCTCAGAAGAGCCCACACACTCAGCCCTTAACCCCAGTGTACAGAAAGTGTCAAAACGTGTTTTCCAGCAGAAATAAACATGTTTCTGCAAGTTTGGTCAACCCCATGTAAGTTATGGGGCAGTAACAAGACACTTTTCAAAACGTGTTTTTCAGCCCGAAATAAACGCGTTTTTTCAGACAACTGAATCTCCTTGTAATAGTAAGGCTCAGAAGTGCCCACACACTCAGCCCTTAACCCCAGTGTGCAGAAAGGGTCAAAACGTGTTTTTCAGCAGAAATAAACATGTTTCTGCAAGTTTGGTCAACCCCATGTAAGTTATGGGGCAGTAACAAGACACTTTTCAAAACGTGTTTTTCAGCCCGAAATAAACGCGTT